>NC_049911.1:10295710-10526952 GCF_001411555.2 Juglans regia | reverse complement strand
GGAGGGGAAGAAAGTTAGTTAAGCATGGCAACCTCTACAACTAAGTTCGATGAAAAACTCACCATAGTGCGCATTCACGTTTAGAAGAATGAATAAGAAGTTGTTTGAAGAAGAGAATTGGAGGCACCTAGTTCACTCCATAAAAAGCATAGTAGAAGGTGGTTGAGACACTAGTCTTTTAGAGCGTGGCACTAATGGGAGTAACCAGCTGGTGGAATTCAGGAAACTCATCATGTCAGACTGTGAAGGATGTTATAGAGGTTGCCAGCTTATTTAAAGAGCATATATGTGTGGCACTGTTTTGGTATTGCATACCAAAGGTTAGTGTAATATAGTTTATTTAAAGAGCATATGTACTTGGGCAATGCCTATTTACTTGTATAACTCCAAGTATTTACACTTCTTGAATCAGAAGCTCACGCTTTATTATGTTGTTGAAAATTTCCATTTCATTCTTTGAGGTGGGTGAGTTCGGATTTATGTTTTCGTCTATGGAAATTACAATTCCAATCAGTTGAGTATCTGAATGTTCGTTTGAGAGGCCATCACACTGACCAATTTTTTTACTTTGGTCGGCAAAACCTGCTTATCTACCTTATATATGATAATACTGTTTTAGGCAACTCCTTATAATACTTGTCCAATATATATAATCTAAGAAAATACATTGTTTAATCCAAGGATTAAAATATAGCTGCTATAGCAGCAGTACTTAACTGAATTGAGTTTCTGACTTGGTAATAATTGTTTTTTGGTTTGCATGCAGAATGACTTTTGATTGACATCTTTTACATGGTCTTGCTTAAGGGAAAGCCCTTGAGTACTTTGTTGTTGTTTTATATCTATGAGCTGTGTTATTAAGTTAAGTAAATTTATATAAATTAATTAACTCAAATCATAAACCATATATCTAACTCAAATTCAAATTAATTAATTAGCCTTTTTAGGAAAAATACCTTTACCGGCAAACAACATCACCCCAAGTACAAAGAACAAACAACATGTGGAATTGTGAAAGTAGTATATGGTTTATGATTAGATGGATTATCTAATACACATGGCATATATATTAACCAATCAAAGCTATGTCTAGCATATATAATAACACTCACAGCACAACATCCATCTCTATTTTGAGAATTCATGAAATGAAAGGAAGAAGGAATTACGGACGTGTATGGGTATTCGTTACCTTCAATCCTCAATACGAATTGTTTCAGCTCACCCCTGGGTGAAATGGCTCACCAATAACTGAGAGTCGGGCTCAACCAAGTGCTTTTCAATCAAAATGACAGCACATCCGTCCTACAATCTGCACCCAAAAATGCAACATAAAATGTCAGATTAAATCTTAATATAAGAGCCTAACACAAACGAAATCACAAAACAAAAGGAAAATATACAAATAAAAGCAAACAAATATAAGAGTAATGATTTTAATCACAAGCTACAATGCATAAACCAACGTACAGATTTCAACTAGAAAGCACGTTCCTTACATCATGTCAACTTAGGGAAAATCAACTAACAAGCACAACATCAAACCCTAACGTCTATCCATACTTAGCACTAAGCCAAACTTTAAAAGTCCTTATTCCAAGCATACTACACAAATAACTAGAGCATACATTCTTTATTGCATGTTTGCTGTCCAAACAAGGCCGTCGGGTTTTGTACATGAAAGATAAATGGATGGAAGCAACAATTGGGTTGAGTTCCCCTAAGCAAACGAACAATAGTTTTTTATCACATATTATATTTAATAATAATAATTTAAAGGTATTTTCTTAATTAAAAAAAGAACATAAAGTAATATTTGGTGAGAGGAGTGAGAAATGAATATATAGTGTTTGGCTAAGTTACTATACGGAAAACAATTTAGTGAGTTACTGAAATTAGTTCTATTTAAATTTATCCCCACATGCTTAATTCAATGTGGGGTAGTTTTAAATGTCTTGTTAGCTAAATTTAGTTGAAGTTAGATTTGATCCAAACCAATGAGGATGTTCTAATTCCAACACAAGTAGTAGTCCAGGTTGAATGACATGACTACACCTTACCAAATATAAGATTCAACTTGATTTTTGGAATTCAATGAAAAAAATAAAGTTGCTATGTTGACACTATCGGTAGATTCGGTACTGCAAAGTCTAAAGCTGGAATTTTTATGCTCAACAGAAGACATTTATAATTGCATTTTTAAAAATAGTACGCGTTTGGTCAGCACAATATACCCAATGGAAATTAAATAGTATGACGAGACCTTTTTGTTACGTACTCTATTAGGCAACAGAAATATACACATGATCAAGATATCCAGCAGCAGATCAGGGTCCCAAAATTAGCAGCATCACACAGAGTACACACACCAAAACCAACTAGCAACACCTATATATTTCACAAGCACCTAGCTAATCGAGTACATGATACATATCCAGAATGATCATTGTTTTTATCTAAATTTGAAGATCGGGAAAGAAATAGATATACAATTTATCTTACGTGTCTATCTTTTCCCTCTTCTACACCAAAAATCAAGGAAACCAGAAATTGCCATATCCATTTCCCAACATCGATCAATCATTACCTCCTAATGATTGGTTGTAGGGGAGAAAAAGGAAGCCAAAAAAATAAATGATAATACTGAATAAATTATAATTAAAATATGGGGGCCATATAAACATGAAAATATCCTTAAATTAATCTGCTCTCTTACCAATTGAGCATAGGACCAATGTCCATATATATATAAAGTCTATATATATATATATATGAATATAGACTCTATAATTGAGTGAGCTGATATGAACCCAACATATATGGGGGGGTCTACCAAGCCTATATAATGAGATGAACTACACAAAAAAGCTTGAAGATGTAATCATGATTTAATATTTCATGAATAACATGACTAACTAGTCTTATTAGTCGGTGACAAAGTTAGGGAATCACATCCAAATGATTATTAATTGGATCACCCTATGTACCAAGAGAGAGGGGAGAGAGAACTCTTTGGAGTACTGAAGATGTCCAGCAAAATGATGCTGGATTGGACACAGCAACGGTAGTTGTACGTGGGTCCCAAGTATATAGTGGTTCGGATGGTGGCTGTTACGTGGAAGGAATCTAGTGGCTCTTTGTCTCTATATATATGTTACTGAAAATGGGACAAATACCAGTCCAAACTGACAAGAACATCGTCCATGATCATGATGTCAAGAAGCTGAAATCAGTCTATTAAGTAATATCTTAAGGGAATATGGGTGCAACCAAATATTAATATATATATATATATTAATTCATGAATTGAATAATTGTTTTTCATTAGTACTAATTAATTAGGAGGATGATTTCCAATCATTTAGAGGGTTAATTACTGAATTTTTTAATTAATCATGTACATGTGTATTACACAAGTACTCATCATGTGAAGTTAGATGGAGTAGAATATTAACGTGAAAACAGAATCCATATATTCAATAGTGATTATATTTCATGCATTTCGATCATTTAATCCATATATACCAGCACCATATATGTTGCAAGATAATCCCCAATATTATCCCTTAGTATATCATGAATCTCAAAAGAAATTTGCGATAATTGAAGGAAAAACAGAAAATAAATTAACTAGAAACGATATGAAAGTAATTCGGGGGAAAATATTGAATTATGAGCCTTCTACACAAAGAAATGAGAGGGCTGTGGACTAACAATCATCATGCATGTAAGAGATCATGCATAAACAATGGGGCAAAATTTCGAACAAACAGTAATAATAAGAAAAAAAAATACTCCAATAGCATGATCATATTGGAATGATACATAATTGCTCAATTAATATTGAAGAATGGACTTGATTAATATTTAGGGAGTACTATATAATTGATACATATACCCAAATGGAAGAAAAAATCTGTTGTGGTGATATTTCTCTCCAAAAAAGAAGTCATTGTAAGCAACTTATCAAAGGTTCGACAAGATAATGTATTTCTAATTTTAAGAAAAATCTGATTGCTTCAGTCATGAAAAAGAGCGAGCTTCTTAGTTATACCAAAAGAACTAGTCAAAGTTATAATTGGAGTTCCAAGGTCAAAGTGTCTCATTATGTTTTCTAACTTGATTCAAACTGAAGTTTGAATCCAATATTTCCAAACCACCACAATAGCATGGACTTTGTAACAAAAGTGAGAGAAGATCAGTGTGTATACTCGTTCATCATGATCAGCTAATTAAAAAGCTAAAATAAGCTGGACAAAAAAATTAAATTAATTATTTCTAATAATTTTCTCCCGGCTGCGTTTTCATTTCCAGATTTTGTGGTTCTCTCACTTTGTTAACAGTACGTACAGTCAACGCTAATAAAACATTACAGATCAGATATGAAGGGACGAAAGACACTTAGATTACACGTTTGAAGCCACTAAGGGAGAAGCAGACAAGAAAAATCTCTTTTAATTGTGCTCTTGGTTATTGAGCAATAGGCAGTAAAGCTCCCGGAAAACATATATATTATTAATTTCAGCATCATGTTTCCAAAACATCAAATATATCCAATCCATTAATCTTCCAAAGCCATTATACTTTGGAAAACAGAATTAGGAGTTTGTACCCCCCATACAAAAAAGTGCCCCTTCATCATCATATAGTTCAGTACTCAGTATCAAACTTTTTTACACTAGTATAAAAAAGGGTTAATCTAGCGCAATGATAATGTGAGCAAGATTCTTAGATTGGCCCAAAAGAACTAATCAAAGTTATAATAAAAAATCCTAGTTAAAGTGTCTCATTATCTGATAAAACTTAATTAAGGCTGACAAATGAGATAGGTCTGATTAATTTAGAAATAATTAGATATATCTCAAATGCCTGATTTGTTATAAGTAACTGAACGATATATCTCAAATGCTAGAAATATATATAGTGTAATTTATTAAATAACATCTTAACAAGCACTTGGTATCCCTGTTCTTGATCGTTAGTATTTTTTTGAGGACTACATGCACTCAAACCAGTAAAAATAACTCATTCTAGCACACAAGATGTATATGAAGTCTGTCTTAGGGTCAATGAGGCATTTCCTATCTACATTTGGGCAGCAAAGTTTGCCCAAGAGGATTAAAGAAAAAAGGCCCTAGCTAGCACAAATCCAATTTCAAGAGCACAGAAAAATGAGAATATGTTCAGTCTATCAAGACAACATTTATCAGTTCATGAGAATTGGAAACTTGCTCAAAAAAGAACCAAATTCGTACAGGGTCATGCTTGGGGATCATAGCAAACCAGGAAAAATTTCCTCAAGCCTTGTCACTTATCCTTAAAAATGATAAAACTTATGAACTATAATAAAACTTCATAGCATTCTGCCATCTCAGGCACCTGGCCTATTGTAAACTTGCCATAACTTCTTCTAAAAAACTCCAAATTGCAAATTCTTTAATGCATCGGAAACAACAGACTTAGAATGTTGATGGTACATGGCATGTATATATATAGGCTAATTATTTCGAAATTATCCTAAACTAATTTCGGAATACCCTAAGAAATACATATTGATATATTTTTTAGCTTACCTATATTGATTCTCAATTTTGACAAAGCAATTTGATTGACCTTAGAACCATTTTTTTTTTTCAGTACCTTAATGATCTTCTCCAGTAAGATGATTTTAGATTCTATGGAAGGCATTTTTGTCATGCCCCAATTTTATAGATGACACGTATTTCCTAGCTCTCATTCTAGCGAATACTATATGTCCTATTTATTTGCATGCTCCTCTTTAATATCTGTAAAATAAGAAATTTTACAGGTGGAAGGTAAGTCCACGACTCGATAAGTATGATTGATTAAACTGGGTGTAATATATGAGCCTCGTTTATTCCAAAAAAAATAAGATTAAAATAAAAACGAAAACTAAAATCATAGTATTAAATGTAAATTAAAAATCTTGTACTATGTAGGGAAGCACTTCAAAAAATTTATCTACATAGGGAACTTTCCCTTCAAGGATAGCTGTCATTCCCACAAACTCTTCTCTATTTGAAATCTACACTTTCTCAATGTTATTTGGTATAATTATCCTTCCCATAAACACTAAAAATGTTTAGGGTTTACACATTTTACGTATCCTCTTGTATCGTTATCATTTCAAATATAACAGAGTAATGGTTCCATACTAATATAAGACTCATATATCATATCCCACGATTAATTCCATAAAAAGAACGTAGCACATGTTTTTCATATAAATGTAACCGTACCATAAATCACATGAAGTTTCTGAAACCACTATTTTCTTTTAGGCTCAGCCACACTTCAATACTATTTTGTCATGAGATGTCCCAATAAATTATTATGCAATGCAAATAAATTTTACTCTAATGTCACTCTCTTGGTGACTGCACCAGGGAATAGTCCCAGAAGAATACAGATTTCCTACTAATTACCGAAACACTAATTGATTAATATCTGTACATTCTGTTATGATCACAGGTTCATAGCTCAATCTCCAAGTAGGACTATAAACTCATGTTCGAGTTCGAGCCACGGACTATAAACAAGTAGGACTATAAACTAATTAGTATAAGATGTATTGGCAAAATAGCAATATTTTACTGGGTCAACTCATGTTCGAGCCACGGACATGAGTTCTATGAATCAGTGCAAAATGCAGATATTGAACGCAAAATTCGTGAAAAGAAACCCTAATTACTGGTACATTTCACAACTGCACAGATAGAAATTAGTCTAGCAACAAAGAACTCCTAATTTTGTAAAGAAACCCGCGGCAAAATCGATTCATTACCAAACTCCAACTGAGTTGCAGCCATACCTGTGGTGACAGAAGGACCCATGCTATCCCTCAATTGAATCTCGAATCCAAGCTCAGTTGGAAGCAGCTGACCCAAATCCCACAGGTTCAAAGAGACGAAATCGCACGGCTCCTAATCAGCTTCGAGGATACTATCTCGACCGTAGCTTCCGCGGGAGGAAAATGTGGTAAAGGAGCAAGCTTTGGGTGGTCGGGCGAAAGTGAAGATGAAATCGTTCGGGGGACGTGGGTGAAGATGAAATCTCTCGGAAAGGCAAGCTGGAGATGGAATATTGGGGAAGAACAGAGAGAAGTGGAGGGGGAAAGAAATCGGGGGGGAAAAACAAAATATCTTTAGGGGAATGGCGCCACTTACTATATTACGGCGAAATCGAGCGTTGCAACAGGTTTTTTCATTTGCCGGCGAAATAAATCGCTGTTAAAAATACTATTTTCGCTGCAACTCGATAAATAACTTCAATCATCAGTTTTCGCAACGGAATTCAGCGGCGATTAAAAAATCGCAGCAATAAACACTCTAATGCGGCGTTCTATATTGCAACACTAGAAAAATCGCCGGTAAAACCCTTTTTTCTTGTAGTGCCCCCATTATAATTTCTCCCTCAAAATAAAAAATGAAAAACAATTTACGAGAAAAAGATGCAGCTTTAGTATGGGCCTTGAAGTCATGACTAGATTGTTATGGCTAGCTGATCTGGGCCTCACTAGTAATAATAGTCCAAGACAATCCACTTACCCAGAAAAAAAAAACGAACGACCCAAATGAAATGGCAAAGGGAAATACCATAATGAGTTGGACTCCAGCCCGTCCAGCGGCCAGCCCCAACAATAATGGGCCTTATGTTAGTTATTCGATATGAAACTCACAGGTTTTTCCTCTCATTTTTTCCCCTTCTAGTTGAGAGTAACTGCCTAACTGGCATTGGCGGTTAGCCTCTTTTTATTTCTAGTGTTTGAATTTATTTATTTTGTTGTGATTAATAATTCCAGTACCTAATTACATTGCGATTGAATATGGGGATTTTAAAGAATTATAGGCATTATGGTATTGGCATTTGTTAGTTTTTAGTATAAATTTTTTTGTTTTATAATATGAAATTAAAATCCATTTTTAAACATATTTTCTAATACCTACTTCTTCATGGCGAACTCGTGATCAAGAAAGGGGTGCATGGTTACAAGTTTGAGATCTATACTTGGACTTCGGTCCCAAGAACATTACTTATGAGATTAGATCCAAATTAAAATCCTCATGTTCGTTAACTTAGAAAGTACAAAGAAAGAGGAATCTGCGTGACTTAATCAAGCCAGCGTATATAGTACATCAATTAAATAATAAGATTTAATTTTAATTTTTTTTTTCAAATCAAATTATGTGACTTTATTAAGTGCATTATCCACACCATCTTATAAATAGATATTTTTTTTTAAAGTAGAGCTGCAACCCAACCAACCCGGTTCATGTTTGGGTCCAACCCGACCCGTATCTAGAACAAAATAAATAGATATGGACCAACCCGACCCGAGATTGGAAGCACAAGGGGCAAAACTGCAAATTAGCTGAAGAACAAAACAAATCCAAATTAGAACAAAACGTTCTTGCCCTCAATGACGACGAATCGGGTAGACAACGTCATTCTCTCTATCTGCAACTTCTGGGTTAAATTTGTCTGTCCCATTCTTGAGCTCAAACCAATAATGGCTTAGGTGGTGGTACTGTTCAAGCATAATCGTGTTTTTATTGAAGTGGGCATTCATTCTTGGATCCAAGGGTTGTGTTTGTCTAATTAGTGGATGTTGATATAAATGATAAATCGGTAAGGGCTTTAGATAATGGGTCCACCTCAAGGCTTCTGCAACAAGGACGTGCATGCTAGCTTAATGGACATGAAAGATGGGAAAGTAGATGTTGGTGTATTTGATGAATGACGTTAAAAATGCTGGAAGTTAAGCTCTCAGAAGCTTGTTTAATGGGCTGGAGCTTTGTAGCAAGGAGTAGAGCACCCTCTCCTTCAGCTGGGGAAGAAACCATCAAGGAGGTACTCTCCGAAACCCTGAAGCCCAAGCCTCCTCAACCTCTAGGTTTCCAATCTACTGCTATTAAGACTGTGTTCAACAAAGTCAAAGGTAATAGAGACAGAGACGGAGACAATGAAGACAACAAGAACAAGATCGACAAGACCAAGCCTGTGTTGGTGTAGTCGGTTTCAATGGGTTCGACCCACAAGTTACTTCAACCCGTTTTTTAGGTCGGGTGGAATCGGGTCTCACGGACGGACCAAGTCTGAACCTTTTCTGCACAGACCTAAGTACTAGTTAGGATGGGAGAGGTGGAAATACAGTTATATGGATCAATTTAATTGAAGTATCAAATAGCTCGACTCTAATATGACTCATTCCTTCAACAGGTTGTGTTTGAGTTAGTTTGACATAGTCGATATGTTGCAAATTTTATCTTATTTTGACATAATCCCAACTTTATTCATATCTCTTCGCGTATAATAGAAAAATACCATACTACAAACAATTTTGGAGTTAAAAAATAATTATATATATTAGCTGAATACAAAACTAAAAAACAAACATTAAGCATTTACAAAAAGAAGACCAAATTACACGTTGAATATGAGACTTATTACGAACAAAAATTCTTTAAGTGCGTAGGAAGCCTTTAAAGAACGTGTGGTGAATGAAAAAGAACACCAAATAACACATTGAAAATGAGAGTTATCACAAATGGGGAAAAACCGTTGTGAGAGATACTAGGAAGTCGATGGCTCTAATGCCAAAATGCCGACGACAACTCTTACAGCCGATTGGTGATCTAATATGAGAAAAATCATATTGAAAAATGGACATAGCTGAGAACATTTTGTGAGAGGTAAAGCTAGAAGAAGAACTTTTAAAAAAAATAGCACACTGAATCGAGCATGGCATTAGCCAATGGCTCTGATACTATGTAGAAAATAAAGTAAAATAGAAAATGAGATTGAGAAAAAGAATTAGGGAGAGAGAATTTGAGGGTTGCATCTTTGCTATTATCAATTATTTTTTAATACATAATATTTGTCCCTATTTATAAATGAATGAGATTAGAGAAATAATGAAAATATAATAAATCAATGATATTAATTTATTTACACAATAAACTAAATATGGTAGAGAATATATATTTTTTATAGGAAATAACCTCATTCATTCATGAAAGCAAAGTTATAGCTATGACTAATACATACAAGGAAAAACTCAAATTACAAGCCAACTACTCACAGTTAGGGCTCCACCAGTACATGAATTCCTTTGTGATTGTTATGGTCTTAACTTCTAGAACTCTCTACAGATGAATCATCTGAGAGACCACACTCTGCCTAAAGAAAAGATTTCAAACCCCACCCTCCAAAGGAGGAGATGACTTTCACTCTATGGACAAAATTTCCAAGAGATTATTTCTTTTTTATTATTAACCTAAAACAAAAGAAATAACAGAAAACGTAAATGATAAATGGAAAAATAACAAAATACAGCTTGAAAAGTTGTAGATCCATATTTTCAACTTTAGAGGAAATCAAAAAAGCAAACACAGAGACTGTGGTGGCGCATAAGGGACACGCGTC
This sequence comes from Juglans regia, assembly GCF_001411555.2. NCBI lineage: Eukaryota > Viridiplantae > Streptophyta > Magnoliopsida > Fagales > Juglandaceae > Juglans > Juglans regia. The sequence goes on along the minus strand of NC_049911.1, from coordinate 10,516,506 downwards.
GCCCTGGAAGTACAACGAATAGTCGAGTCTAAAGAAACCGATGGCCATAGTCCCAGAAATGTCGAGCGTGGCGACTGTAAAGCTTCCCTTACAGTGGCGCATGGATGTCACCCGCGCAATTTGGACCGCATGTGTGGCTCACGTGCCGCTCTGTTCGACGTTCTTCGCCCTTTTGAAGGATCGGCGCCTTGGAAACTTGCAGTGTGGCACGTGGTGGTCGCGGGGCTCCAGAGAACAACATATCTGCATTTCACCCTACTTCGAAAGAAAAGCACACAAAACTAGAAAAAATAAATGAAAAAACTAGAGAGAAGAGGGAGGAGGGAGGGAGGAGCCAAACTAGTCTGGGTTTTATGACGGGGGACTGCTCTAGAAAAAAGAAACAGAGCGAGATGTGTGCTAGGGTTTTATCATCAATAAAGGTGTACCGATAGTGTTAATTTTTTTAAAATTATTGTTAAAAGAAAAAAAAAATCACAACTAAAGTACAAGCCAACGTATATGAATGATATTATGCTAATTATATGCCAAGTTTGTATGGGTGGATGGGTTTAAAAGTGAGTACTCCTAGATCAGGCAGTGGCTCATATATTTCCATGCAATCACCAATAATTTGATTTTCACTTTTTATGGGATCAGGAGTCCGAAGCACCTTGTGGTTTATCATTCTGTCCTCATTCAAGCTTTGACTAGGGATTTCAAGCTAATTTTCAGCTCCACTTCTTTTGGCTCAAAAGCCAGGCTTGTGCTAGCAGACGCAATATTTATTGAATAAATTTTTTAATAAGTTTTTCTTATTGGTAATGTTAATTGTTAGATGCAATTTTAAAATATATAAATTTCACGTATTTTCTTTAAAAGAAGGCAGAGTCAAACATTAAAAAAATATTTTTTTATATAAATTCTATATTTATTCATTTTTTTTTCAAATGGAGTGTGTGAGACTTACGGAGAGGATATTTGGATCCCCCTAGCTAGCTAGGCCCACGACCAAGAAGCAGGCCCGAAGCCTTAGCCTAAGGTCAAGAGGACCACGTCTGAAGGGCCCATAATTGTAACCCTATAGCAGATAACTTTGAACAGATCGGAGTACTAATCCGTAGTTGGATACAATTATCCTAAGGAAGATAATCCCTACAAAACAGGAGTTATCCCCCCTCCCGATTAGTAAGGGATCATGAAGGATATACACACGGGGATGGTGATTAGAGTCAGTTACCATCACGCCACAGCTACGTCCTTTTATAAATAACCTATGGGAGGTAACAAACACTTCACTTTATCTTTACATACACTTATTCTCATACTATATTATTGACTTAAGTATCATAGACTCTCCAGGGCAACCAGTGCTGCCTCTTGATTGTTGCAGGTCATCCGTGCGGTTGGTGCTGTGAAACATATCCTTTACAGTGGAGCCTTCTGTGGGGCTTTCTGAGACAGACATCAACGTGATTTTTACATGCCAACCGTTATGCAATCACACGTGCATCGAGACCCAGAAACAAGCATGACGGAAGTGGAGATGAGGTTAGCATAAACAGAAGAGAGGCTGAAGCAAGTGATGGCAATTTTCAAGCAACTACAAAAGGAGAACGATGAATTGAAATGGCAGAAGGATAACCCCCAGCCCAGAACAGGCAAGCTGAAGGAAATGCACATTGCAGAGGGGGTAAATAGCGAAGAGATGGAAAAGAAAAAGATGCATGACGAGCTGCGCAGTCAGATGGACAAGTACGAGGAGATGGGGAAGAGGATGTGTTCAGCCAACATCCTGTTTTGGGATGTGTTCACCAGATTGGGTATCTACCCCGACAGACTGCGACCATCACCTTCTCCACACAAGGAGTTTTTGGGAGAAGTCATTCAACCCACGCAATCACCAGCATGATGGACTTCCAGTTATGGCAAGACAAGGCACCCACGCAGTCACCAGCATGACAGACTTCCAGTTACGGCAGGATAAGGCACCCACACAATCACTAGCATGACGGACTTTCTAGTGGTCAATGTCTCATCATCCTATAACGCCATATTGGAACTTAAGGGTGGTAACCTTCGCTTACTACCTTAAAATGAAGTTCCCAACAGAAGCAAGAGTCGGGGAAGTCCGAGGTGAACAGATACTGGCACGAGAGTGTCACGTCCAGAGTTGAAGGGCGTTGGCAGTATGCTCAGTAGGCAACTCAGGGGAGCAGTTGTCACCACCGCCTTGGGTAGAAGAAGAACAAGACATAGAAGCCAGGGATGAAAGCAATATGCTACAAGCCGAGGCCAGCGAGCCCTTAGAGATAGTAAACCTAAATCCAGAACGCCCAACCGCCACCACAAGGGTTGGTACAAAGCTCTCGCTGGAATACCAAGAGGCCCTAAAGTAGTTGCTAGTCAAACACAAAGACGTATTCGCCTGGAGCCATGAAGACATGCCGGGGAATTACAATAGGGTCATAGAGCATAGCCTCGGCGTCAATCTAGAGGCCAAGAAAGTATGGTAGAAGAGAAGGTCGTTCAGTACAGAAAAGTGCACGGCCATAGCTGAGGGGATCGATAGGCTCTCAGCGGTGAGATTCATACGGGAGGTGCACTACTATTGGCTCTCCAATGTAGTGCTCGTCAAAAAAGCCAATGGTAAATGGAGGATGTGTGTGGACTTCACTGACCTCAACAAAGTTTGTCCCAAGGATAGTTTCCCACTACCCCGGATTGACATTGTTATGGACGCCACAGTCGGGCACAACTTTTTAAGCTTTATGGATGCCTACTCCGAGTACAATCAAATCAGGATGAATAAGGCAGATGAGGAGAAGATGTAATTCATAACCGACAGAGGACTCTACTGTTACCGAGTAATTCCCTTCAGGTTAAAGAATGCCAAGGCGACATACTAAAGGTTGGTCAATCTAATGTTCAAGCGCCAAATTGGGAAAACCATGGAGGTGTACGTAAACGACTTACTAGTGAAGAGTATGGAAACCACCCAACACTTAATAGACCTCATAGTGTCCTTCGCAATATTACTCAAATACAAGATGAAGCTGAATCCAGCTAAATGCGTGTTCGAAGTGAACTCAGGCAAATTCTTGGGGTCCATAGTCTCGGAGAGAGGAATTGAAGCCAACACTGAGAAGATAGAAGCAATCTTGAACATGGCAGCACCATGAACTATTAGCGACGCCCAATTACTAACAAGAAAGGTGGCAGCCTTGAACAAGTTTGGGTCAAGGTCTATGGATAAATGACTCCCCTTTTTCTGAGTTCTAAGGAAAGTACACCCTTGGAATGAAGAGCATGACCAAGCCTTCCAAGAACTAAAGCGATACCTGACCAATCCACCCCTATTGAGGCAGCCTAATCAAGTGGACATATTTTATGTTTACTTGGCAATATCCCCCCAAGCTATGTCCACCACCCTAGTGAAGGAAGAAGAAGGAAACCAGGCACTAGTGTACTACACGAGTCGCGCCCTAAGGGGCGCCAAAGTCAGATACCCACAGATGGAGATGCTGGCATTTGCGCTAGTGATAGTCGCCAAGAGGCTGTGACCATACTTCCAAGCTCACCCAATAAAAGTATTAACAGAATATTCTCTTGGGAGAGTGCTATAAAAGCCAGATTCCTCAAGAAGGCTAGTCACGTGGTCAATTAATCTCAGTGAGTTCGAAATCAGTTATGCACCCAAAAACGCAATCAACGGCCAAGCCCTAGCAGACTTTGTACCCGAGTTTAATGGTTTCCTAGTAGATATCGCAGCACCACCCCCCGGCCGACCTTGGACAGTCTTTGTCGATGGGTCTGTCTGTCGAGTGGAGGGCGGCATCGAGATCCACATTATTACAAAAGCGGGTCGGGAGCATCACTATATGGCAACACTCACCTTCAGGACCACTAATAATGAGGCAGAGTAAGAGGCCTTGATAGCGAGACTATTTGCTGCCCACGCGCTGGGCGCCATATAGGTCGAGGTAAAAGCTAATTCTCAGATAGCTGTGAACCAGATAATATGGGCCTACGTCACCAAAGGGAAGAAGCTGAAAAAGTATCTCGAGCAGGTACTTGAACTCCACGACCAGTTCGAGTACTTTTCCATAGTACAGATTCTAAAGGCAAAAAATTCGGTGGCAGACAGGTTGGGGAGGGCGGCATCAGCAAAGGACGACGCAGAACTACCATGTGAGGTACGGAGGTGGCTGATCGAGGTACCAGCCGTTGGGATCCCAGTAACACACGTGGGCCCCGAGACTCCAGAATGGGCCAAAGAAATAGCAAACTACTTAAAAACAGGAAAGCTCCCTAAAGGAAAGGAGGCGACGAGAAAGATTAGAAAAAAGGTGGCGCGGTTTGTTAAAATCGACTGCGTCTTCTACAAAAAGGGTTTCACAACCCCTTTACTAAGGTGCATCTCACTCAAAAAAGCGCAGTATGTCCTCGCAGAAATACACGAGGGCGTCTAAGGTAGCCATTCGAGCGAGAAAGCCTTAGTGAGGAAAGCGTTCAGGATGGGGTACTATTGGCCCAATGTCCTCAGAGACACCAAAAGATGCACCATGTGCCAAGCATACGCCCCAGTCCCACACTGCCCACCAGAAAAAATATCCTCCATCGCCTCCCAATGGCCCTTTGCCCAGTGGGGGGTCAACCTAGTTGGACCATTCCCACTAGGAAATGGCGGGGTGAAGCACATGATAGTAGCAATAGACTACTTTATGAAGTGGGCTGAAGCAGAAGCTCTAGCCACCATAACAACCAAAGTTGTCACCAGGTTCTTATGGAAAACCGTCATATGTAGATTTGGAATCCCCAACACTATAATCTCTGACAACGGGAGGCAGTTCATTCAGAGCATTATAGGGCATGGTGCCAGGAACTCGGGATAAAGGTGAGGTACTCATCTCCCGTGCACCCTCAAGTAAACAGGCAAGCAGAATCAAGAAATAAGTCCCTACTCATAATCTTGAAAAAGAAACTGGGCGACCAGAAAGGCGAGTGGGCAGAAGATCTTCCAGGAATCTTGTGGGCCTACAGAACTTCAGTGAAGACCCCAACAAGTGAGATGCCTTTCACTTTGGCATTTAGAAGTGAAGTAGTCAGTTGGCCTGCCTACATACCGGACCAGCCACTTTAACCAAGCCGAGAACGACCGGGCTCTCAGTGAGCAACTAGACTTGCTTGAAGAGATAAGAGAAAAGGCAGAGGTCCAAAACATCCTCAGCAAGAGAATAGCCGAGCAATACTTCAAAAAACGGGTTAAACCTAAATCATTCAAGGTGGGCGACCTGGTTATGAGGGAAATAGGGCTCACGACTCAAGATGAAGGGAAGTTCGGCCCACGGTAGGAAGGGCCCTGCGTAGTAGTCGCCAGCAACCTTCTAGGGTCATACCGGCTCAAAGACAGCTAAGGAAGGGAGCTATAACACCCATGGAAAGCTGAACACCTATAAAGGTTTTACCCTTAAATATTTTATTTTCTTATGCATTTATTTTAAGAACAATTTTGGTTGTCAAAATATATATTTTGATGAAACTCAAGGCAATGAAAGTAGGTGAACATTCAGTCCATTGCAATCAAATTAGGCGTGAAGGTCAGAAGACCCCACGACCCTCTCAACAGTTAGCTACCAAAGGCCGAGTTGCACACTCGCAGTGCAACCAAAGCCGGTGTGGAGGTCAGAAGACCCCACGACCCTCTAAACAGTTAGCCACCAAAGGTCGAGTTACAAACTCACATTGTATTCTATAGATAGCCACCAAAGATTGAGTTACACACTCGCGGTGCAACCAAAGCAGGCGCGGAGGTCAAAAGACCCCACAACCCTCTCAGAAAGTTAGCCACCAAAGGTCGAGTTACTACTCACAGTGCACTCAACAGTTAGCCACCAAAAGTAGAGTTACACACTCGCAATGCAACCAAAGTGGGCGTGGAGGTCAGAATACCCCACGACCCTCTCAACAGTTAGCCGCCAAAAGTCAAGTTACACACTCGCGGTGCATTCAACAGATAGCCATCAAAGGGAGTTACACACTAGCGGTGTACTTAACAGTTAGCCACCAAAGGTCGAGTTAGACACTCGCGGTGCAACCAAAGAGGGCGCGGAAGTCAGAAGACCCCACGAACTCTCATCAAGTTAGCCACCAAAGGTCGAGTTACACACTCGAGATGCATTCAACAGATAGCCACTAGACACTGAGTTACGTACTCGCGACACAACCAAAACAGGCTTGGAGGTCAGAAGACCCGATGGCCCACCCAGCAGTTAGCCACCAAAGTTTAAGTTACACACTCGTGGTGCAACCAAAGCGGGCGTGGTGGTCAAGCGACCCCAGGACCCTATTAGCGGACTAGCAAAGGGAACATCCTCGAGGAGAAAAAAAGAACAAAAGCACACAAAGTAGCAAAGTGGAACGTTATCTAGGACACAAACATTATCCATGACACAAATCTCATACAAAGGTAAGATGCCAATTCGAGGGCCAAAAATAACAAAATACCCGCCAAAAATAGAAGACCAATTCGAGGGTCAAAAAAGAAAATTGTTCAGAGACAACACCCAAATAATACAAGGAACCCTAAAAGAGGGCAATACTTACATAAAGCCCAACACAGGGGCCCAACAGTCATCACAAACAAAGAGAAGATTCATTGCAGCGGCGGGGGACGTGGGAAAGTGTGTTAGGGACCTCAGTCAAGTCCCAAAACACTATGTTCACCACGCCAATGGTAGTCTTGAAATGACCGAAACCTTGTCCCTCTCTTGCTTGGTCCATGATCAATGATGGTCACAATGGCCAATATGGGATGGTGAGGTTAAGTGTCTACGCTAGAATGGATGTTGGAATGATGGGAATTGGTCAAGGAAGTGTATGGCTAGGATGGTGGTAGGGGCGCACGGCACTAGTGTGGAGCTAGGGTTGGCGCCACTTGGAACTTGGGTTTAGGGTTTGGGAAAGTGTGATGGACGGCTAGGGTTTGGAATTTGGTTGATGTGTTGGGCAGCTAGGGTTGGCCGAATGAGGTAGTTGAGTGAATTTAGAAAAGTTTCCTAAATTCTTGGAACTCAAATGGGAGTGTATGTGGCTGGCTATAGAAAGGAGGGGCTCAATTAGGGTTCCTCAAAAGTAGGAACTCTAATTATGGTAAGTGGAGTGGGCGGCTAAAGCAAGTCCCAATAAGGCAAGTGGTTGCCGAATTGGACTTGGCTTGGCAAGATTGTGGTGTTCGGCTAGTGCAACAAGAGATGTCAATCAACTTATGGAAAGTTGACTAACACCTATATTTGTCAAATTCTAGGGCAAAAAGGATTTGGAAGTGCAAAATGTGAAGAACCTCAAGAACAATGATGAACACTCAAGAACAAAGCTCAAAACACTAATGCACTTGAATGATCAAGAGCATAAACAATAACAATCTAATACTTGATTCATGAATTGCACAAGAATTGAATAAATCTCATGTATTGATAAAGACAACTTGGATCCACGAATTTCACCAAGTTGTAAAGAAACAAGATAAATAGATTACACATATTCAATGAATTACAAGGTGTAATCCTCTCTTTGGGGTTCACGAATTTCACCCAAAAAGCCCAAGTGCAAAGGCACCGAAAATGATCTCTCACACAATAGTTCTCTCACTAAGAGTTTTGCCAAAAGATCCTAAGGCAAATGCATTAGGTTCTATTTATAAGCAAAACAATTTGGAAACCCCAAATAGGTCCCTTCAAATGAATTAAATAAATAAAATAAAATAAATAACATGATAGTGGTCATGGACCAAGTCTAGTCATGGCATGCATGGCCTATGATGGGCTAGGATTGTGCATGGTGGTCTCGGGCTGGTCCATAATCAAGTGGTGCGGCATGGCTTGCTGATGGTGAGCCATGGTGGTGCGCTGCATGGCCTAGGCTGGTGGCCTAGGCGCTGGCTGCAAGGCTTGGGCTGGAGCCATGCGCTGGATGGCATGCCTGGTGGGCATGCCACTGGCCTGCTCTGCAAGGCATGGGCTGGAGCCGTGCGCTGGATGGCATGCCACTAACCTCGCTGGTGTGCGGCAGGATGGTGAGCATGGGCATGTGCTAGCGTGCTGCAGGCTGGTGGCTTGGGCGTGCGCGCACGCACTGGCTGGGCTGGCCGTGCGGCACAAGGATGTGCGCATGGCCTTGCGGCACTTGGGAGCATGCAGGGCCACGCGGCCCATTAGCGAGCCTGCACATTGGAATGTGCGTGGGCGTGCGGCGCGCTGCTGCGCCCCATGCCAAGAGCATGGGCTATGCTGTGCGCATGGCTGCTTGCGCGGGCTGTGCCGCGAGCATTGCCGCACGCATGAGAGTGCGGCACTTGGCTGTGCGCCTGGGAAGGCCCTCAATAGCCTCACTAGCCCGCATGCTAGGCGCCCCGTGAGTACCATCGCGCAGGCCAAGGCATGCATGCATGCTAGGCACCCCGTGCATGGCCTCCCACAAGCCAAGGCATGGTTATGGGCTAGCCAAGGTGTATGTCCCCACCATGACTAGGGCATGTGCGGCATCTCTAGAGGCAACGCGACGTCGGGGTCTAACAATCCCCCTCTCTTCAAGTATATCCTTGCCCTCAAGGATAAATTCAGGAAATCTCACCCTTATGTCATCATAATCTTCCCAAGTAGCCTCTTCTCTTGGAGCTTTACTCTACTTGATCAAAACTTGCCACACACTTTGCCTTTTTCTCCCTCTTGGAATAACCCTATAATTAAGAGCCTCTTTTGGTTGCAAGAGCATGCGCCCTTCATCATCAAACTTGGGTAGCTCTTCCACAATAAGATTAGGGTCACCAATCCTCTTCTTGAGTACGGTTACATGAAAGAACGGATGTAGTTTGGAGGTTGGAGGAAGTTCCAACCTATATGCCACTTCACCCAACCTCTCAAGTACCTTGAAAGGTCCATAATATTTCTTGGCCAACTTCAAGTTAAGTTTCTTTCTCAAAGTCATTTGGCCAAACGGTTGCAATTTTAAATACACATAATTTCCCACTTCAAATGCAACCATCCTTCTACCCTCATCATAGTACTTCTTCATTCTTTGTTGAGCTTTAGCAAGCTCCTTTTTTTACCTTCACTAGGATCTCATCTCTAGTGATCAATTCTCTCTCAACTTCATCATTCTTTGCCGTGCCCCTCTCATAATTCACCAAAATTGGTGGTGCTCTTCCATAAACCACTTCAAATGGGCTTCGTTGTATGGAAGCATGGAATGATGTGTTATACCAATATTCGGCCCAAGACAAGTACTCCCCCCACTTCTTTTGTTCTTCATGGCAAAAACACCTCAAGTATTGCTCAAGTGTTCTATTAACCACTTCCGTTTGCCCATCGGTTTGTGGGTGATAAGATGAACTTGCCTTCAATTTGCTCCCTTGGAGCTCAAATAACTCCTTCCAAAAGGAGCTCATGAATACCCTATCTCGATCCGTGACAATGCTCTTTAGGAAACCATGGAGCTTCACCACATGATCAATGAAAGCCTTGGCCACACTCTTGGCCGTGTATGGGTGAGTAAGTGGAATGAAGTGCCCATACTTGCTCAATCTATCAACCACCACAAGTATCACCTCAAACCCGCCACTAATAGGTAGCCCTTCAACAAAGTCCATGCTCAAGTCTTCCCAAATCAAATTAGGAATAGGTAATGGTTGTAACAACCCGGATGGAGGTCTTGTCTCATACTTGGACTTTTGGCACACATCACACTCGGTTACAAGCTTCTTGACGGCCTTCTTTATGCCTTCCCAAGAGAAAAAAATGTTTTACACGTATGTATGTTCTTAACCACCCCGAATGTCCACCTTCTTTGCTATGATGGAAATGATCAAGGATCTCCTTTCTCAAATTAGACACATTAGGAACATACACACACTCCTTGCAGTAAATAAGGCCATCTTTTATCTTGAACCCGATGACTCCATCCTTTTGAGCTTCTAAAAGCTCCACAATTTCTAGTGAATGATATGAACCCGCGGGAAAGAAATCTCTTGAACCCACAATCAATTTGAAAACTCCCAAGAAAGCCAAAATCAAGTCAATGGATGGAGAACCTAGACCCGATGAGAACTCGTTTCAAGAACCTAGATTATATTAAAATCTAGACCCGTTGAAGAACCCGTCTCAAGAACCCAGATTACAAAGGAGGAACGCCACAAAGGTTGTGATTTACCTTTGATAAGTTCAAAAGTTCAATTAAGAACAAGAGGAGTAAAACTCAACTCACAATGAATAAATTCATCAAATTTCATAAACTTCATAACTAATTAGAATGAGGCTACATAGAGTATTTAAAGTAAAACCTAATGAAACCCTAGCCAAAATAAACCCCCATCTTCCAAAAGTGCCCCTGAATGAACAGTGCGCGGCTACAGTGCCGCGCTACAGTAACTCGGCTACAGTAACCCTGACCCTAGTTCAATAAAATAATAATTTTCCCAACATACACTTGCATAGGCCCCCTTAAGTGCTTCCTATAATAAACTCAATTATTCTAAACTAATAAAATAAGTTCTTTAAATAAATTAAATAAGTTGAAACCCTTCAAGAGCCCAAAACCTTTAAGTCTTGTCGTTGCCCTCTTCTGTAGCTGATCAAATGAATTAAAACTGGATCTTCATCCTTCAAGCCCCATCTTGAATGTTGGGCTCTTGCTAAACTTGTCTCAATTGGATTGCATCAATCCTTGCATTGTCTCCTTAATCTTCTTGGCCCATCTGGAAGTTGCAAATGATCTTTAAGACTAAGCCCATCTTGGTTCCCATCATTCCCCCTCTCCTCAAAAGGATTCGACCTCAAATCTCCACCTGGATCAAAGGGAAAATGGTTAGTAACATTGAAAATAATAGAAACAAGATAGTTACCTGGAAGATCCATTAGATATGCATTTTCATTAATTTGTTCAAGAATTTGGAAAAGACCATCCAAGCTACTCCTGTCATCAACAGGTAAAGGTGTTAAATCTAAAGGAGTAAATGGATTATGTCCATAAACAATTTCAAATGGTGAAAATTTAGTAGTAGCATGAACACTCCAATAATATGTAAACTCAATAAATGGTAAACAATACTCCCACAAATGTTCATAAAGCACATCTAAAGTCTTCCTCGAACCAAAATTACCACTCCAATATGCAAACTCAATGAATGGCAAATGATACTCCCACAAATGTTCATGAAACAAACCTAAATCTTTCTTTATATTAAAATGACCACTCCAATTATATGCAAACTCAATGAATGGCAAGTAATACTTCCACAAATGTTCATGCAACACGTTAATGAATGACAAATGATGCTTCCACAAACGTTCAAGTGATACGTCAATGAATGGCAAATGGTACTCCCACAAACGTTCATGCAACACATCAATGAATGAAAAATGATACTTCCACAAACGTTCATGCAACACGTCAATGTATGGCAAATGATACTCCCACAAATGTTCGCGCAATACATCAATGAATGACAAATGATACTTCCACAAACGTTCATGCAACAAGTCTTTGAATGACAAATGATATTCCCACAAACATTCATGCAACACAACAAAAGTCTTCCTTACACCAAGGTTACCCAACAAACCACCATGTCCATCACACACAAGCAACTTACGCATAAAACTAGTAGGCACACAAAATCTATTCTTTCTAAACAAGTACCAATCTAGTTTATAGAACTTACCAAATGATGCTTTCTCACATGTTCCATACACACTAGCAAAGTCATCATCATTAGCATGCAATTCCTTATCATATTCAAGTCTCAACAATTTTGCATCTAAAATGAAGACAAGGACATACCTTCTTGCTAAAACATCAACGACAAAATTTTTCATACCTTGTGTGTATTTGAATACATGAGGAAAAGTCTCAATACAATCCTCCCGCTTAGCACACATTATAGTCAACAATTTACCTTGTCCCTTTAAGTGTATCAAGGACTCATGTTCTACCAAGAAAGGTTTGTTAGGAATTGTTGCACTTGACACAAAATCAATGTAGTGCTTTATCTCCCTAATAGGTGGCAGTCCACAAAATACACCACTAGGAAACAGGATCTCATATCCCTGCAACACAGAGACAACAACACTAGGCAAAGAGTCGTTAAATTTGTTAGCATAAAAGTTTGCCTTAGCATAAAAACTCACTTTTGTCTTTTTATTTCTCTCTACAATCTCTCTTTCTTTTTCCTCTTGTGGCTCCACTCTTTTTTCTTGACTCTCAACCACCTCTCTATTTTCTTTTTTTCTCTCTCTTTCTTTTGATGTTTCGGCTTCATTCTCTTTTTTCCTCTCACTCTCTTTGTTCTTTTCACTCTCTGTTTTTCTTTCAGTTTCCTCTTTTTTTGAACTCTCGGCCTCACAATTATTTTTCAACTCATTCTCTCTTTTTCTTATGGTTTCAGCCTCACCCGAATATTTTCCCTTTGGTGGTTCGGTCTTCCTCTTTGCTACAACTTGATCATTTTTTTCCCACTTTGGTTTCCAAGGAGTACTAGAAACTGAAGTATACCTTGATGTGCCCTTTCCTTTTAGCCGTCTCTCCACCTTCATTGCCATGTGCACCATGTCCTCTACCTCCTCATAATGTTTCAATTCAATTACATTGGCTATCTCCCTATTCAACCCCTTCAAAAATCTTGTCATAGTAGCCTTCTGATCCTCCACTACATTAGCCCGAATCATAGCCACCTCCATCTCCTTATGGTAGTCCTCTACACTCCTACACCCCTACACCCTTGTATAAGATTTTGTAATTTTTGGTGGAGGTCTCTATAGTAGTAGCTAGGTACAAATCTCCGCCTCATGATAGCTTTCAACTCTCTCCATGTTTCTACAGGCCTCTCAAGATTCCTCCTCCTATTGGTCACTAATTGATCCCACCAAACAATCGCATAATCAGTGAACTCAATTACAACTAACTTCACCTTCTTCTCCTCAGAGTAATTATAACAATCAAACACCAACTCTATTCTTTTCTCCCACTCTAAATAAATTTCAGGGTCAGTTCTACTTTGGAATGATGGTATTTTCATTTTGATGCTCCCAAGGTTCTTATCTACTCCATCTCGACCCCCAGAGTTTGCCCTAAGGCCTTTTCCATGCCTAACTCCTCTATGTCCACCCAATCCAACTTCAGATGTTAAGTCTTCCTCATCCTCACCAAACTCTCCATTCTTATACCTATTCTCAATTCTAGGCTCACGTCGCCTTCTATCTCTCTCACCTTGCAGATTTCTAATCACTGCTTCTTAATTATCCATACTATCCCTCACTTCACCCAACACCAAGTTCAACTGCTCAAACTGTTGTTGCATGGCTTGCAACACAATGGATGAGTTATCTTCTCTCCCCCTTAGTGATGAGCTACTCCGATGAGACATTATAATGTGCTGCACAAAAAGAATGTTAGTGGAAAACCTCACACACCCTTACGTGTTTACACTCGAATAATGGCACTCTACTCGTGTTTCACTCTTAGTGGCTTTTTCTCAATAATAGTCTCACACTCTCTTGCTTTTTACCTCAAGAGTTTTTCCACTCAAGTTCTTTAAGAACTAATTGAACACAATCAATAGAAAGCAACCTTGTTTTATCCCAACTAGTAATTAGATCCAGGAAACAAGAACAAGAGAAACATGGAAGGAATAAAAATGACACGAGAATCAAGGAAGTTATACGGATGAAAGAGTAACAATAAGACAAGATACCAACTTTAGTGATGTATGCAGCAGCCCCTTTGATCATAAGGTTTAATCAATAAATTTCTTTCTTTCTCTTTGTTGTAACTATGTAGCAACTTTGAATATGCTACCTTCTCTTTTCTTCATCTTCTTCTTTTCTTTTTTCTTTTTTTTTTTTTGAATTTTCTTTTCTTTTCTTTTCCTTTCTTTTCTTTTCTTTTCTTTTCCTTTCTTTTCTTTTCTCTAATTCATCCACAAACAGCAATATTCAGTTGTGAAAACCAACCAATTGAATTCAAACACACAAGCATGGACAATGAAGTAGAAGAGAATCAATGGAACGATACTCCAAGCAATTGACAAACTTAGAGATGCAGGAAACCCTAGAATTTTGAAACCCTAGGTGATGCAAATTTTAGCCAAACCCAAAACCCTAAGAATTTCGGCAGCCTACTTTTTGTTTCTATTTTTTTTTTTTGGCAACCCTAGAACAATGAACTCTAGAATTAAATTTAAGGATGCTAGAATTAAAAGATAGAATCAGACCTGATTGGAAACCTTGCTCTGAATACCAAATGATATGAACCCGCGGGAAAGAAATCCCTTGAACCCACAATCAATTTGAAAACTCCCAAGAAAGCCAAAATCAAGTCAATGGATGGAGAACCTAGACCCGATGAGAACTCGTTTCAAGAACCTAGATTATATTAAAATCTAGACCCGTTGAAGAACCCGTCTCAAGAACCCAGATTACAAAGGAGGAACGCCACAAAGGTTGTGATTTACCTTTGATAAGTTCAAAAGTTCAATTAAGAACAAGAGGAGTAAAACTCAACTCACAATGAATAAATTCATCAAATTTCATAAACTTCATAAACTAATTAGAATGAGGCTACATAGAGTATTTAAAGCAAAACCTAATGAAACTCTAGCCAAAATAAACCCCCATCTTCCAAAAGTGCCCCTGGATGAACAGTGCCGCGCTACAGTAACTCGGCTACAGTAACCCTGACCCTAGTTCAATAAAATAATAATTTTCCCAACATGCCCTTGCATAGGCCCCCTTAAGTGCTTCTCATAATAAACTCAATTATTCTAAACTAATAAAATAAGTTCTTTAAATGAATTAAATAAGTTGAAACCCTTCAAGAGCCCAAAGCCTTTAAGTCTTGTCGTTGCCCTCTTCCGTAGCTGATCAAATGAATTAAAACTGGATCTTCATCCTTCAAGCCCCATCTTGAAAGTTGGGCTCTTGCTAAACTTGTCTCAATTGGATTGCATCAATCTTTGCATTGTCTCCTTGATCTTCTTGGCCCATCTGAAAGTTGCAAATGATCTTTAAGACTATGCCCATCTTGGTTCCCATCAAGTGCTCTTGCATCGAGCTTTGTTGCTTCCCTTATCTTGTCCCATATCCTCCATTCGGCCCCACTCAGGGCCATCAAACTAGCTTCATTCTCTCCATGTACTTGCCACAATAATGAGCTTCCTTCTTTTCTAATAAGTGCATCCGCAACCTTGTTCTCTTTTCCCGGTTGATACACAATGTCATACTCAAAGCCCAATAACTTGACAAGAAACTTTTGTTGTTCCGGAGTTACTATCTTTTGTTGCAACAAGTGTCTCAAGGCTTGTTAATCTGTGACTATAGTGAACTTCCTTCCCAACAACTATGGTCTCCATACCTTCACGGCATGAACAACCGCAAGCATCTCCCTTGCATAAGTACTCCATGCTTTCTTCATAGGCCCTAGTGCTTTGGAAATAAAAGCTATTGGTCTTTTTTCTTGGACCAAAACAGCCCCTATTCGCTCACCACTTGCATCAGTGTACACTTCAAAATTCCTCTCTAAGTTCGGCAATACTAATACAGGAGTGGTGGTCATTGCTCTCTTCGATTCATCAAAAGCCTCCCTTGCTTCTTGGGTCCATGCAAAATTGTCCTTCTTCAACAAGGAAGTAAGTGGCTTAGCAATAAGCCCATAGTTCTTCACAAACCGCCTATAGTAGTCGGTCAACCCCAAGAAACCTCTCAAGGCCGAAACATCACTTCGCAATGGCCAATCAACCATGGCCTCAATCTTCCTTTGATCCACCTTGACTCCTTCATCCGAAATGAAGTGCCCCAAATATTCAAGCTCTTTTTCAATGAAAGCACATTTATATGCTTTAATGAAAAACTAGTGTTCTTCAAGGATCTTCATCACCACCTTCAAATGTAGCTTGTGGTCTTCCACGTTCTTAGAGTACACCAATATATCATCAAAGAAAACCAATACAAATTTTCTTAACAAAGGCTTAAAAATAGTATTCATGGCGGCTTGGAATGTGGAAGGTGCATTACACAATCCAAACGGCATCACAAGGTACTCATAGTGGCCATTATGAGTTCTAAAGGTCGTCTTGTGCACATCTCTTTCCTTCATATGGATTTGGTGATAACCCGCCCTCAAATCAAGTTTAGAAAAGATGCTAGCCCCATGCAACTCATCCAACATCTCATCAACGGTAGGTATGGGAAACCTATCCTTGATGGTGGCTTCATTCAAAGCCCTATAATCGGTGCAAAACCTCCAAGTGCCATCCTTCTTTCTCACCAACAAGACCGGTGAAGAAAAAGGACTATTGATAGGCCTTATCAAGCCTTCTTTCAACATCTCTTCAACTTGCCTCTCTATTTCTTCTTTTTGAAAATGAGCATACCGGTATGGAGGAACATTCACCGGTTTGCTCTCATCTCCCAAGGCAATAGTATGATAAAAAAACTCTAAAAGGTGGCAAGGTAGTTGGCACCTCTAGAACTCCCTTATGGTCTCTCAAGACCTCTTGGACCTCCACGGGCAGCAAGGACAAGTCATCCTCCTTGCTTCCCTCTTCACTTTTCTCAACCTCAAATAGTGCCTCTTGTTTTGTTAGAATAATGGCAAAGCAACTAGCTCCACCTTTACACAATTTTTCGAACATCATAGCCTCACAAGACTTCACCTCCTTGGATATCAAAGTTGTCCATAATTTCTTTTTAGACCCAATCTGAAACTCCATAGTCATCTTCTCATAATCATTCACCATTTTGCCAATGCCTTTAAGCCAAGCATTGCCCAAGACGACATCAAGTCCCACTAGTGACAAAACATGCAAGTCCGCCACAATTCTTACTCCTTGGACATTCATTTTTACCTCTCTCACAAGGCCTTCACACCTTAACTTGTCTCCATTGGCCACTTTAACCTCAAATGGTTCAATGGTGCTCGGCTTCAATCCAACCTTGGTGACAATGTTGGAATTGATGAAGTTGTGTGTTGAGCCACTATCCACCAACAAAGTAACTTCAAATTTCCCTATCCATGCCATGACCCTCATAGAAGTGGGCCTTTGGACTCCGGACATAGCATTGAGTGACAACTCGGCATCTTCTTCTTCCTCACTAGGTTCGGCTTCCTCTTGTTCGGATTCACCATTTGAAGACTCTTCATTTTCATCATCTTCAATCATCACATAAGCCTTACCCGATTTGCAAGAATGCTCTTTGCTCCATTTATCTCCACATTTGAAGCACAATCCTTTCTTGATTTTTTCTTGAACTTCCTCTTTAGAGAGTTTCTTAACCTCATATGGCTTAGGTTTAGAAACCTCCATCTCCACCTTAGTTTTCCAAGGTGCTTTGGTTTGTAAAGTTTTTGAGGCTTTACTCCCCACATCCTTGGAAAATATTTTCTCCATGGTACTAGTTTCTTCAAGGATTTCGGCCATCCTCATTACTTCTTGAATTCTAGTTGGTTGCTTCAATTTGATTTCCTTGGCTAACCAAGGCTTCAAACCATCAATGAATGTGCCAACAAGTGCTTCTTCGGACCATCCTCTCACAAGGGTTTGTAGTTGCCGAAATTCTTCTATGTAGTGGTGGACCTTTCCCTCTTGTTTTAATTTAGCCAATTGCCCATGATGATTAATGGTGGGCGAAGGGCCAAATTGTAGCAAAAATTCCTTCTCAAATGCGGTCCATCCCAATCTTTTCTCATCTTTCTCATATTGATCTCTAATCCATCTCCACCACTTGCTAGCTTTACCCTCCAAGTAGAAACATACCATTGATACCCTCTCTCTTCTCGGCACCTCATAGGTATGGAAATAATGATCAACCTTGTCAAGCCATTCATAAGGATCTCCCCCATTGAACTTAGGGAAGTCCACTTTGGGTCTCTTGGGCCCCCGGTCATTAGCCAAGTTTCCCCTTCTCTCCTCATGGAATTCATCATCAAACCTTCTTCCATGATGGCCACCATTTCTATCATAGTGGTTGTGCCTTCTATCCACACGGTTATCATGGCCAAAAGGCCTCTCTTCTTCATAAGCATGCTCGGCCTCATGGCCCTCTTCATATCTAGGTACCTCGTACCTCACATCTTGTGGTCTTCCCCTCAAGCTTGGACTCCCATGGTGGCACCCACCATGAATCCATCTTTCCACCGCCACATTACCTTGCTCCACACATCCTCCTCCTCTCATCTCCGCTCTTGGTGGTTCATGCATAGGATCATGCATAGATTCGGACACACTTGTTTCAACTCCATCCACAAAAGCATCATGCCTTTGTCCATTCATTTCATGTCGTGAAGCTTGACCTTCAACAATTCTTCTTTCTATTCTCTCAATATTCTCGTGAGTTTCTCTCATCAAAGCTTCCATGGTTCTTCTATGCTCCTCACTATCACAGGTGGTGATATTCAAGGCCATCCTAAGTTCGGCCATGGTAGTGTTGACCTCACTCAAAATGTCCAAGACTCTTGTGTTGTGCTCTTCTAGCTTCTCAATCTGTTCCTGGTTGGAACTCTTGTTCACTTCGGTCTCTTGGTTGCTTATGGCCATGATGCTTGCAAACTAACCTCTTGCAAACTAGCTTGCAAACTGAAAAATTCTGGTTGGTATAGCTTGGACAGCAATGTGCACTCTTCTTGGACGGTAGAATGCTTCACCAAGTCCAACCTTGAGTTGTCCACCTTCATGGGTGGGCAACCCCTCTTGCACACACATGGTCCAACCTTGGATCCTCCACCTTCAAGGGTGGCCTATCCCTTCAAGAACACTACGCCTTCCTCTACCTCAACCCCCAAACTTCAATTTCACAAACAACAAAATAAATGGGATCCAACCAGGGTCTCCCCCAACCAATTCACAAAGTTTTGAGTTAACATATCGTTTACCTCGTGGATAAGTGAGAACTTCTCAAAATTCACCAAATGAGAACTTCTCAAAATTCACCAAACAAGAATCCTCTCAAAGAAAGCACCAATTAATGTTAGGGGCCTCGATCAAGTCCCTAAACACTAGGTTCGCCACGCCAATGGTAGTCTTAAAATGACCGAAACCTTGTCCCTCTCTTGTTTGGTCCACGATCAATGATGGTCACAATGGCCAATATGGGATGGTGAGGTTAAGTGTCTATGCTAGAATGGATGTTGGAATGATGGGAATTGGTCAAGGAAGTATATGGCTAGGATGGTGGTAGGGGCTCACGGCACTAGTGTGGAGCTATGGTTGGCACCACTTGGAACTTGGGTTTAGGGTTTGGGAAAGTGTGATGGACGGCTAGGGTTTGGAATTTGGTTGATGTGTTGTGCAGCTAGGGTTGGCCGAATGGGGTAGTTGAGTGAATTTAGGAAAGTTTCCTAAATTCTTGAAACTCAAATGGGAGTGTATGTGGCCGGCTATAGAAAGGAGGGGCTCAATTAAGGTTCCTCAAATGTAGGAACTCCAATTATGGTAAGTGGAGTGGGCAGCTAAAGCAAGTCCCAATAAGGCAAGTGGTTGCCGAATTGGACTTGGCTTGGCAAGATTGTGGTGTTCGGCTAGGGCAACAAGAGATGTCAATCAACTTATGGAAAGTTGACTAACACCTATGTTGGTCGAATTCTAGGGCAAAATGGATTTGGAAGAGCAAAATGTGAAGAAACTCAAGAACAATGATGGACACTCAAGAACAAAGCTCAAAACACTAATGCACTTGAATGATCAAGAGCATAAACAATAACAATCCAATACTTGATTCATGAATTGCACAAGAATTGAATAAACCTCATGTATTAATAAACACAACTTGGATCCACGAATTTCACCAAGTTGTAAATAAACAAGATAAATAGATTACACCTATTCAATGAATTGCAAGGCGTAATCCTCTCTTTGGGGTTCACGAATTTCACCCAAAAAACCCAAGTGCAAAGGTACCGAAAATGATCTCTCACACAATAGTTCTATAACACCCCCTTCCCGTAGACTAGGAGTGTCACGTATTTTTCATGAAAATAAACCCGACAAGAGATTCTCTAATCTCATAATTGAAAAATAAACTGAAATTTATTATGAAATAAAAGGTCTAATAAAATTGTCTTCCAAAAACATTAAATGAATAAACTGAATAAATTCATGTCATAAAAACATGTTTTATTTTAGAAAGTCTGAACTAAAAATAAATGCTCCTTCTACTCCTAGCCTGCCTACTCATAATCATCATCTTCACCTGAGTGGTTAAAAATATGAAAATAAACTAAAATGAGTCAATGACTCAGTAAGAAATCTATCACAACGTAAACGTAACAAATATAAGATTTTCATAAGAACTTTCATGCTGAGCTTAAAATTCATGACTGTTCATACTGATGCTTATGCTATGTATGACTGATTTAATTGAATTAACTTACTGGTCTAACTGATTTATCTGATTTAACTGATTTATCTGACTGGCCAACATACTTAACCCTGTGTGCGAGGTTGTGCACGGGCTGCACATCCCGCTGCAGCAAGGGGAATCGCTGATAGTATTTACTATGGTGGACCACGACTAAGTTCGTGGCTTGCACATCCACCCTAAACTAAACTGCATTGGTACCATGCATCTGAATGACAATCTTATTAACTGATCTTATCTTATCTTACACTCGAATTTAAGATGGCTTACGTGTCTTATACACATGAGATGCATGACATATTACATACATAATTATAATTTCTGAATCTGAACATGATGCGGAATGACATGATCGTATGCTATGCTGGATGACATGTTTGCACATGACATGAGTGGTTCATAAATAATGGCTGTCAATGAACTGGCTTGAATAATACATACATATAAGCTAACTGTGATTATCCTAATTTATGATCAAATTACTTACCTTGCTGTGTTTCTTCTTGAATAACAATTCGTAACTTGAGACCTATATACAATAATAACTATCACTAAATTTGTTTGGAAACAAACACGTACTAATATCTTACTTAACTAAATTCAGAATCTAAAAGACAATCAAATAAATATTTTGTTTAATAACATACTCAATAAATCCTGATATTTTAAATTACTTAAATACAAATAACATAATAAAACTTAGTAGAATACTTGAGCTATTTTCAATACGTCATAAAACTTCAAAAAAAATAAGTTTCCTTTCTTAACATAATTATTAAATCTTATAAGAATTCTAATAAATATTAATATCATTTAAATATTATTTACATATTTCTTTATTTTCAACCTACAACTTTAATAGCATAATTATAATAACATCTATTAAAGTAGACAGTAGAATCTCGTTTAATAAATCGTTCAAAATAATTTAACAACTTTTACTGCTGAAATATGATATCTAATCTTTCAATATAATTTAACTATATATATATATATATATATATATATAAATCTAAAATAATTGGTGAAAGCATTTGATTAATAAAAGTAGACTTAATCATAATATTATTCAAAACTCATAACATATTCCTTAATTCTTTTTAAAATATAACATAAAAATTTTATTAAAATCTGACTAAATAGATAAATGAATATTAAATAAACTATAAGCTCCATAATATACCTTTAAACACGTTTTAAATTCCTTAAAACATTTTCTTAAGCATAACCCAACTGCAAAATAATCAATCCCACAAGAGTCAAGCCCAATTAAAACCATATACCAGTTTATAAAATTAGCCCCTTCTCATAAAATAGGAAGGCTTGAGGCCCGCGTGAAGAAGTCCACTAGGAACCAGGGCTTTCGGCCAGATGGGCTTTAAGGCCCACGGCTCATCATGAAATGAAGGGTGACTACCCTTCAGGCAACACACGGCAACACGGTTTGAAGGGAAACTGTGCGATGGTAGGGGACTCACCGAGGAAAGTGGCGTGAATCGGCGGCCCTGGGCTGCAAACGGGATCACAGTGGCAGACTGGAGGCTCCTCTGAGCATGGTGGTGAGACGCCGAGAGAGAGAGAGAGAACATGAGTCGGAGAGAGGGTGCTCTGTCATGCTGAAACGCTGCCGAGAGAGAGAGGAGGGTGGCGACGGTCGTGGGCTGTCGAAAAAGGAGTAGGTGCCATGGGGGAGAGCTGGTCGGCTGTTTCTGGCACCGTGGGTGGTGCTCCGACGTCCTGGGGTGGTCGGCGGTTGATTTTGTGCATTGGGTGGTGGCTATCCTAGCTTCGGCTTTCACGAACTGTCGTGCAAGGGGTCTGTTGATGTGTCGACGTGGTGCTTCGGCTTGTGGTGCGAAGTGAGGTCACGGTGGTGGAAGTATCTTCACAGTGGTTGTTGTCGTCAGTGCTCTGTTGAGGGTGTAAAACAGAGCTGAAACGTGCATGCACGGGGGAAGGTTTGTCCATGTTTTGTGTTATAATTAATAAGAGGCTTCATGAGCTTTTATAAAGGGAAAAAGGAACATATACGGTAGGGTTTTCTGATATGAGTTAGTCTCCTAAAAGGATTTGGATTTATAAATTAGTAGATAAGGATGAGGCTTACGAGATAGGAAGAAATAAGATTTAAATTCAAACTAAAATTCTAGTAAAATCTGATAAAATAATAATAATAATAAAATATTTTAGTTATAAGAAAAAATATCTAAAACTTATCTTATGGCCTAATCTTAGGACCGGGTTGTTACAAGTTCTCTCGATAAGAGTTTTGCCAAAAGATCCTAAGGCAAATGCATAAGGTTCTATTTATAAGTAAAACAATTTGGAAACCCCCAATAGGTCCCTTGAAATGAATAAAATAAATAACATGATAGTGGTCATGGACCAAGTCTAGCCGTGGCATGCATGACCCATGATGGGCTAGGATGGTGCATGGTGGTCTCGGGCTGGTCCATGATCAAGTGGTGCGGCATGGCTTGCTTATGGTGACCCATGGTGGTGCGCTGTGTGGCCTAGGCCATGGTGGTGGCCTAGGCGCTGGCTGCAAGGCATGGGCTAGAGCCATGCGCTGGATGGCATGCCTGGTGGGCATGCCACTGGCCTGCTCTGCAAGGCACGGGCTGGAGCCGTGCGCTGGATGGCATGCCGTGAGGCATGCCACTAACCTTGCTGGTGTGCGGCAGGATGGTGGGCATGGGCATCTGGCCAATAGATGCGCCTACAAACGAGCCAACCCCACGTTGTACCCATATCCAAAAGCCCGGTCTTGATTGACCTTGGTGGCAGACTTTTGAGGGTACAATCAAACAATCTCATTGTTCGCAGCAACCAACTAGCACTCCAACCTTCCCCGCGCCTCCTGCAGCTCCTTCACCAGCGCGACCAACTTGACCACATTCCCCCAGTGTCTAGTCTTGGTGGGCGTCTATAGCCTCATGCTCCTTTTTATATTTATCATATCTAGCCTATATGTGAGACAAGTTCACTTGCAGCTCGGCTATCTTCGCGTCCTTCTTGTGGCGCTCCTTCCAAAATGCCTCCTTTCTTTGGGCCAACTCCTTGGCCATTTTCTCACTCTTCTCTTCAGAGGAAGCCAAGGCTACAACTGCCTCCTTACATTTTCTATCAACATCAGCTCGAGATCGCTTTGAGGAATCCAACGTCCCCCTTAGGCGTAGCACTTCTGCCTTGGTTGTGGCTTTCTCCATCTCCGCCATATTCAAGGTAAAACTGTCGCGGGCATGGAGACTTTGGACATGGAAGAGCTCACAGCACAGGCTGCACGACTCCTCACGAAGAGAGTCAAGATCTGCCTTCAGGGAATGAACATAGTCGTCTAATTGCTCCAGCCAGCATCACAAATAGTCCCTCTCAGCTTTAAGGCAATCGTTCTCTTACTTGGTGAAATAAGAGAACTTTCGCCGCTTGCGAACTTCTTCCTCCAAGTGGGCCTTGTCGTCCACTATCCAAGATGCCAACGCATCCACATTCCACACAAGCATGAAGGATTAACGAAAAGTTGTATAAGCAAAAGGTACCACACAAGAAAAATGGCACAGGTAAAAGCCTTACCAAAGACAATATTTTCCTCAAGCGCTTGGCCATCTCCACAACTGGCGCCGAAGGAGGCGGAGAGTAGCGAGGGCCCACATCTTCCACCCAACTAGCATCTCTCGATACATCAGTGTCAACCCATGCTAGTCACCCTAGGCTTAGGTCGTGGCCATGGCGCATCCAAGCTCAGGCGCATACGCTCCCCTAGAAGAAGCACCATCACATTGGGCGCCAACCTACTCATCCATCAGCTCATCATAATGGGCGCTAACCTGCTCACCTGCTGCCTCATCTTGCTGGGTGCCGACCTCCTCATCCACACACTCCTCCAAGGCACTGCTGCCAATAGTGCCTCGGGTGTCCAACAAAATCTCGCCCTTGCAAGGGGTGGTGCTCCCATCCCTACCAAACGAAGAAGGATTTGGTGAGGGAATGGACACCCTGTCTAGGTCCGTAGGTGGGGTCTCACAGCCCGAGATAGTCATAGGAAGAGAGTGTGGGGAAGAGTCCTACCCCCACAATGGACAATGCCACCACCTTCAGTTTCAACCACAACATCAATTGCAGTAGGGGCAGAAACGTCAGGCACCCTTCCCCTGGACACGCCCAAGGGAAAAGCGGCATATGTGTCGCTCAAGTCACTCTCGCCGCAAGGCATGGAAACAACAGGAATACTAGAAATTCCAAAGAAGAGGTGTCCACAGAATCACCCCCAAAGGGCAGCTCAAAGTCATAGTCCATCGAAAGGTCTTCAATGGCCTGCTTCATCAAGGTTCCCAAGTCATCAAGACCTGGGCTCGCCAGAGGGGATGTCCTAACAGGGGAAGCAATCGGCATAGCCTCCCCGAAAGCAGTCATGTGCCACCTTCACAGTAGAGTCAGAAACACCACCAGACTTTACGCTCTCACCACAGGGACACTTCACTTTTGGCCCACCAGTCCGGGGGCACTCCTTTTTGCCGGGGTGGAAATAATTTGAGTTTGGCCCCCTAACGTGGGCGCGACTAGGCACCATTAGAAACCTATCTATGCTAGCGAGGGAAAGGAGGTCATCTAACCACAGACCATCACGGTCGTGTTCCTTAGCCCATTCATGGACAAGGTCACTACAAGAGCGCTGACTATCAGTTAGCTCCAACAACAGACTTTTATCATCAGGGATACGCTCCCAATTGGCCCTCACAGGGTAATCTTTCACATGCATTTCATTGGTGGAGAATTTTCAATCGCGACCAAAGATAAATAAGAACTTACTAGTCCATTGTTTGGCATTGGAATAACGCCTTTTGAAGACCGCCAAGCGTAGACACGAAAACTACAGCTGTTCCTCGACATAGACACCACACTATAAAAGGAAAGGAATTCCTTCGCTGTTAAGTCTGGATACTTCTCCTTGAGAGGCTCCAGCACCTGGCGAAAAACCACACAAATTGGGCGAATGAAGGGGAGGCATAACCCATTAGTTAGGGCACATACCATGAGAGCCACATTTCCGGCATAGCCCTCTCTGTCGATGCATCCTGCTTCTGGGACGGTCATGTCCACCAATTCAAAGATACGGAAAGATTCCCTTAAATCAACGAGGTCCACCACGTTTAGAACTGAACACTATGAATATCCGTCAAAGAAAGCGGGGCTCTGAGTGAGGGATGACTTGCCTTTCGACTGGGGGGTGGCTTTTGCAAAACCATGGCTAGCCATTGAGAAGTTCTTTAGAATGACACGAATGAAAGAAGAGAAGAAAATATGAATGAAGTGTGTACAAAAAAATGCGAGGAAGACAAAGAGAGGAAGTATGAGTGAAGAAGAAGAAGAAGGAAAGGCGAAAAGAGGAACCGCAGACATAAGTGAACGTATTAGGCAAAATCTGGGAAAGTAATCATGAGGCTTCTTTGGAATCTAAAAGGTTGGCTGCACCGACGATTACCATTTATTTTGAAAACCATTTAATTAGTGGAAACAGTTATAGCTGGCGTAGGCCACATCCTTTCAAAAAAGAAAGGGTATGGGCTCGAGCACACCAACTAACATAGGCCTCAACCAGATGGAGGAAAAGTAAAGATGTACGCCCACGAACTAGCGAGGTAAGCAATGGGTATAAAAAATCAAAAGTTTAATGAATGCCCACGAACCAGCGGGGTAGGCAATGGATACAAATAATCAAACGTTTAATTTCCCATGTGCCAGCACAAAAAAAATTAATAGAGTAACTGGAAGGAATATTTGGATCCCCTAGCTGGCCAAGCCCATGACCAAGAAACAAGCCCGAAGCTTTAGCCTAGGGTCAAGAGGGCCATATCTGAAGAGCCCATAATCATAACCCTATAGCAGATTACTCTCAAGAGATCGAAGTATTGATCCGCAGTTGGATGCAATTATCCTAAGGAAGATAACCCGTACAAAACAGGAGTTATCCCCCCTACCGATAAGTAAGGGATCTTGAAGGATATACATACGGGGATGATGATTAGAGTCAGTTACCATCACGCCACATCTACGTCCTTCTGTAAATAACTTATAAGAGGTAACAAACACTTCACTTCATCTTTATATACACTTATTCTCATACCATGTTACTGACTTAAGTATCAGAGACTCTCCAAGGCAACCAGTGCCGCCACTTGATTGTTGCAGGTCATCCGTGCGGTTGATGGTGTGAAAACACATCCTTTACAACTTACATTCTCAATAACTAGAGATATCATTTCTCTTTCTCATATGTAAGTAGGTTTTTTTAAAAATTAAATTCACTTGTATTTTGATATAGTTTTGCGTCACTTGATATATTTCATTGTTACACCTTCCCGACGAAAGGGTACCACATAAATAGTTAACTCATTAAGTTCATTTCACATCAAATAAAAAAGTTCATCTTTTGTTTTTAAAAAATAAGTTAAAATTTTTGGAATATGATAATTTAATTTATTGGTTAGGATCTCCTCCAATAGACCTACTTTTCTTGTCTGTGTTTGTAGGTAAAAAGTCGTGCCACTCTAGGATCCTAGGTTGCATTTCTCTCTCTCATGGAAAATCTCTCTAACTCTCGGATGTCTCAATTTTTTTAATTAAAGTCATCTCAAGTTCTTAACTAAATTTGAAGGCCTCGATTTCTTGTTTAAATTTGAGTCTTAAATGAAATAAAGCAAAATTCATCAAGTTGATCCTACAAAATTTATTTTGTCCTATAACATTTATAAAAATAATAATAAATATTGTAAGATTCACATTATATATATATTTTTCCCCTCACTTTTAAGAGTTTGAACAATAATTTTAAAGAAATCTTTTTCTTACTTTTCTCATGTCTAGATAGGAAACTTGGTGTTCAAGACCGTGAGCCTTAAGGCATATTGTAATGAGCTGTTATGGAGTCGTGTGTGAAGAGAATGCAACGAAGAAGATGCAGTGTACGAGCAGTCTGTGTTAAACGGCAGAAGCTAATACAATTAGTTAGTTAAAGTGTCATACAGTTGTCGTTGGGTGGGTTTAAGTAGGATGGTGTCGTTTTGTCTTGTAAGTAAGGGACTTAAAGGGTGGGTCCATTTCAACTATAAAAATAGTCTCGGATGAAAGAGGAGTCATGCCGAATTTATCAACCATTTCATTCTCATCTCTCTTTTTTATTCTTCTTTCTCTTCTTCCTCTGGACTCTTTCTCATTTCTTGGAGATTGAACATCTCGAAGTAGTCATTGTAAAGGCCCATTACAGTTTGTATCCATAGCCATGGTAAAAAGGACTCGCTCTTTTGCTCAGTTGTAGGAAACAATGGTTCATTTGAGGCAACAGCAGAAACAAATTGAAGATACTATTTCTAATTTGATACAATAACAAGAAATAGCAAGAATCGATAGGGAGACTCAAGACAAAAGAATTACAGAAGTGTTGCAGTAGATTTCAAGCATCTGAGTGAGTAATTCGATGGGCAATGGTGATCTTGGTGGAAATGCAAATGGGCGTGATGCGAATCTTGAAGGAATTGGGGAGATTCATCATAGGGAGATGGGCGATAGGGATTACCCAAAGGAATCAAATTGGAATTTCCAAGGTTTTTTGGGCATAATCCTTCGGCTTGGGTGTATAGAGTAAATCAATATTTCCTCTATCACCAAGTCCTACCAGGTCAAAGGATCTTTATAGCTTCTTTTCATTTGGATGATGAAGCTTTAATTTGGTTCCAGGATGCAAGTGAAGCAGGCGTTTTCCATTCTTGGGATGAATTTGTTCAAGCCTTGCAAGTGAGGTTTGGGTCATCGTTTGGGTCATCTCCTTATGATGATCCGATGGAATCTTTAACAAGATTGAAGCAAGTAAGTTTAGTCACAACTTAAAACTGAGTTTGAATTGATTTCCAATAGAATAAGAGGCATCTCTGAGAGAAACAAACTGAGTTTTTTTCTTAGTGGATTGAGGGACGAGATACGGCTGCTAGTAAGAATGTTGAAGCCAACCAACTTGAATGATGCTTTTGGTCTAGCAAAAATTCAAGAAAAGTATGTGTGGAGCACTAAAAAGTCTAGGAAGAGTAATTCTTTTGAGGCTAATTAACAGATATTGGGTGGGAATGCCAATAAGCCTAGTCCATCCAACTTAATCTTGGGTGTTCCTAAGGGACAACCTATTTCAAGAATGCTATAACAGAAGATATATGAGGCCCAGATGCAAGATCGGAGAAAGAAAGACCTCTGTTATTTCTGTGATGACGAGTTGCATCAAGGCCACAAATGTGCTAGACCCAAGTTGTATGTGATGGAGGGTATGGACTTTATGGAGGATGGTAATGGTTATGCAGAATTAGAACCAGATCAAATGCTAGAAGATGATCAGGCTCAATCACATTGCCTCAATCTTGATTCAAGCTATGATGGGAACACCAAGTCCTAAGACCATGAGGGTTATTGGGTAGTTAAAGAAGAAAAGAGTGTTGATAATCATTGATAGTGGCAATACCCACAATTTTGTGGATACTATGGTAACAGTTAATTCTGGTTTGTGTTTACAAAAGTCCAATCCTATGCAAGTTAAAATTGCTAATGAAGATGTGGTTAGCAGTGAAGGAGTGTGTAGTGCAGTGAGAATTCAAATTCAAGGTACAATATTTGTCTCAGATTTTTGTACTTTGGAGTAGGGGGATGTGATGTTGTCTTAGGTGTACAATGGCTATTGTCCCTAGGGCCTATTCTTTGGGACTTCCAGATGCTGCAAATGCAGTTTGACATTGAAGGGAAATCTGTTTCCTTACAAGGATTATCTTCTCCTTGTAGTCCTGTGATTAAAGATGGAGAAATCTCCAGTTTAAATGAATTAGAGCACCGAAGTATGTTCTTGCACATGATTTCAGTGCAACCTCAAGAAGGTTCTGCTAAGGAATCTAAGAGGATAACAGAATTGCTGAGTAGGTTCAACAAGGTCTTTGAGGAACCAAGTGGCCTACCTTCTCAAAGATCACATGATCATCAAATTAATTTGAAGGAACTGTGCTTGTAAATGTGAGACCATACAGATACCCTTACTACTAGAAAACTGAAATTGAAAAGATTAAGTCAGTCTCCTTTTTCATCTCCTATGCTATTGGTGAAGAAAGCAGATGGCTCTTAGAGGATATGCATCGATTACAAGGTGCTAAATGAAATTACAATAAAAGATAAGTACCTTATACCTGTTGTAGATGAATTAATTAATGCATTGTTTGGGGCAGCAATCTTTTCTAAGCTAGATCAAGCTATCATCAAATTAGAATGAAGGATGATAACATTCCTAAAATTGCATTTAGAACACATGAAAGACATTATGAGTTTCATATAATGCCTTTTGATCTCACAAATGCACCTTCAACATTTCAAGGCCTCATGAATGATGAATTTAGGCTTCTCTTAAGAGAATGTGTTATTGTTTTTTTTTTTTTATGATATCCTTGTGTATAGTAAGGATATATAATCTCATTGTCAACATCTAGCTGCTGTGTTAGAGACTTTAGAGAAGAAGATAATGTATGCCAAGAGATCAAAGTGTCATTTTGCTTGTTAGGAGATCGAGTACCTTGGTCATCTGATTTCAAAATGGGTAGTTAAAGCAGATCCAAAGAAGTTGGAGGCTATGATTAGTTGGCTTGTGCCAAAGAATGTGAAGGGTTTAAGGGGCTTTCTTGGTTTAACAGGTTATTACAGAAAGTTCATTAAGTGATATGGACTTATAGCTGCACCATTGATAGCTTTATTAAAGAAAGATGCTTTTGTGTGGAGCTTGGAAGCAACAAAAGCATTTGAAGAATTGAAAACAGTTGTTACCAGTCCACTAGTTTTGGCATTACCAGACTTCACGAAGGCTTTCATTATCGAGTGTGATGCTTGTGCAAATGGGATTAGAGCTGTACTGATGCAAGATCAAAGACCTTTGGCTTTCTTAAGCCAGGCTTTGAAAGGCTAGAATCTACTGTTGTCAACATACGAGAAGGAATTTTTGGCCTTGGTGCTTGCAGTAAAGATATAGAGACCTTACCTTCTTGGTGGTGCATTTGTGGTGAGAATAGACCACCCCAGTTTGAAGTATCTGCTTGAGCAGAAAGTTGGTACAGAAGCTCAACAAAGGTGACTGACCACCCCAATTTGAAGTATCTGCTTGAGCAGAAAGTGGGTATAGCAACTCAACAAAGGTGACTCTCTAAGCTTTTAGGCTATGAGTTTACCATTGAGTACAAAAAGGGAGTGGACAATAAAATGGCAAATGCGTTGTCCAAGAGGAATGAGCTTGATGATTCTGTGTCCTTGAGAGCTATTAATGTCCCTAATCCAACATGGCTTGAGGAAATTCGAAAAGCTTATGACAATGATCCAGTTATTAAGCAGCAAATAGAAGAATTACAACAAGGTCAATCTTCCTCAAAATTGACTTTTAAGCAAGGCAACATTTTAAAGAAGGGAAGGATTTACATCCCCAATTGTTTAGAATTGAAGCTGAAAATTTTGCACTATGTTCATGCAAGTCCATTAACTGGACACTCAGGATTTCATAAATCCTTGCATAGGGCCAGAACAGATTTTTATTGGCCTGGTTTAAAAGTGGAAGTGAAGAAATTTATTCGAGAATGTGAGGTGTGCCAAAGAAATAAGGGTGAAAATATTTTACCAGCTGGCTTATTACAGCCTTTGCCCATTCCTCAACAAATATGGACTGATGTATCTATGGATTTTGTTGAGCGATTGCCTGTGTCAAAATGATTTTTTGTGGTGGTGGTGGTGGTGGATAGGCTATCAAACTATGCATATTTTTTAGCCTTAAAACACCCCTTCACAAAGGCCACAGTTGCTGTATTATTTTTTAATAACATCTTCAAACTACATGGGATGCCCAGCAATATTGTTTCTGATCGAGGGGCTACTTTTACAAGTTCCATTTGGAAGGAATTCTTCAAATTGCAGGGGTAAACTTATCTTATTCCTTAGCTTACCATCCTCAAACTGATGGTCAAATTGAGGCAATCAACAAGTGATTGGAATATTTTTTAAGATGTTTCTCAAGTGATAAACCAAGAGGTTGGTTTGATTGGCTACCACTTGCAGAATGGTGGTATAATACCACCTGTCATGCTTCCACAAGGATGACACCATATGAAGCAGTGTATGGTGTCCCTCTTGTCAAGTTGCAACAAATATACCTAGATTATCTCAAAATCAAGTTGTGGAGGAACTACTCAGAACCAGGGAGGAGGTTTTGGCAGTTTTGGGGAACAACCTGGTGTTGGCTTAGGAAAGGATGAAATTGTTTTTTGACAAAAGGCACACTGAAAGGGAGTTTATGGTGGGAGATTGGGTATATTTAAGGCTTTAGCCTTATAGACAAAGCTCTCCAGCAGTTAGAAGAAATATGAAATTAGCACCAAAATTTTTTGGCCCATTTCAAATAGAAGCAGAATTGGACAGATTGCTTATAGATTGGGTTTGCCACCTCAATCTCGTTTGCATCCTGCTTTTCATGTCTTCTCTTTAAAGACAAAGTTAGGCCAAAATATTTTCCCATTATCAACTTCGCCACTAGTTGATGCAGATGGAGAAATTGAACCTAAACCACAGCAGATTCTACAGAGAAGGAGTAGGAAGGTGAACAACAAAGTTTTGGCAGAGGTTCTGGTCCAATGGCTAGGTGCTACACCAGAGGAAGCCATGTGGGAATCTTACTAGAAACTCAGGGAAAATTTTCCCACCTTGTGGGCAATGTGCTTTGAAGGGGAGGAGTGCGTAATGAGTTGTTATGGAGTCGTGTGTGAAGAGAATGCATTGAAGAAGATGCAGTGCAAGAGTAGTTTGTTTTAAACGACAAAAGCTAATACAGTTAGTTAGTTAAAGTGTCATACGGTTGTCGTTGGGTGGGTTTAACTTGGACGGTGTCGTTTTGTCTTGTAAGTAAGGGACTTAAAGGGTGGGTGTTAAACGACGTCGTTGTAGTCCAAAAAATAGTCTCAAATGAAGGAGGAATCATGCAGAAGTTTATCAACCATTTCATTCTCTTCTCTCTTTCTGATTCTTATTTCTCTTCATCATCTCGACTCTTTCTCATTTCTTGGAGATTGACCATCTCAAAGCAGTCATTGTATGGGCTCATTACACATGTTTTGACATATTTTAGAATTTTATGAATAATAATTTGAATGATAATGTTTTATTGGATTTTGATAAATGACCAAAGAGAACAAAGAGAATAAAAATATTATAAAGTTAAAAGATTATTTTAATATAGTTTTTTAATATTATTTTTATTTTAAAGTTTGTAAAGGTAGTATTGATTTTTGTGTTTTGTTTTTAAGTTTGTAAAAATTATATTGATTTTTGTGTTTGAATAATTATTAAGTAATGATTAGGTAAAAAATTAAAAGTCTTAAATTAAAAAATATCTTATATTTGAATAATATTTGAGAATAAAATTATAAAATATTTTAAGAATTTAGTGTGTCGAAACAAACCCTTGCACTCCATGCCAATTGATTTTATGGCTTTAGATCTCATGACATTACCACCTACCTCTCCCTATTATTGGCGATGTAATCTCAAATGTCTACCCAATTTGGATTCAAGAATCATTATATCTCATCTCATCTCATCTCATCTCATTTTATCATTATAATTTTTTCAAATTCTCACACAAAATATAATAAGCAATTCAACTTTTTCAAATATCAAAACAATAATAATATTAAAAAATAATATTCTAACAATTTCAACTTTCAATTTTCATCTAAAATCATCTCATTTCACCATTCAAAACCCACCTAAATAGTTTCTTGTCCACCTGTAGGTGATTGAAAACTCTTCAATTTGCCTCACCAAGCCTATATGTTTCCTCTATATGAATATGAGAAATGATATTTATAATTTTAGGACATGCAAATCTTGTACTTATTTAAAAAAAAAAAAAAAAAAGTGGACAAATTTTGAATTTACATAAAAATTTTATTTTTTTTAATGGTGGATCACACATTTTTTTTAGAGTGCATGTAGTTTGTACACCCTAAGACTATATCTAGCATTACTAATATAGGAGTTAACATACTCATCTATCTGCATTAAAGAAAACTAGCTTTTTGAGACTTTCCACAATAATTTATGAAAAATTATATTTACAGTCATAAAATGTGTAAGTACCGCATATTCCTTTTGAAAAAATTAAATAAATATGATATCCGTATAAAAATAATAATTTTTTAGTAGTAAATCCTTCACTTTTTTTAAAAAAAGAATACGTAACCGTTGCACTACTCATAATTATATCTAACATTACTCATTTATAAAAGTGTAATCTTATCTTGTAGCTCTCCATCTCGACTAATAAGTCAAAGTGATCCCTAATTTCTTGGATCTTTTTTTTTTTTTTTGAATAAACTGATCTCATTAATCAACTCCAAACTCATACAATTCAAACCAGTATTACAAAGAAACCAGGATACAAATGCTGATCTCAATGCCTCATTTCCTTAGAAACCACTTGAAAAATACAAGATGGGCACATCTCAATGTCATACATGTCTTCAGTACACTCGAAAGCCGCTTGAGCAAGCTTGTGAGCTGCCATGTTAGCCTCCCGGTATGCATGTGAGATGGACCAAACAGCAGCTGAGGTTAGAATCTCTTTGGCATCTGATATGAGACAGCCACCTAAGCTCCAGTTAGGACTGTATTGGTTCATTTGGTCCACTACCTGCTTTGAGTCCCCCTCCAAACAGATGTGTCTTACTCCAATCTCCTTACAAAAAACACAAGCCAAAAGTAACCCATATGCTTCAGCATCAAAAACACTGCCCTTCAAAGGTCTGTTAGGACGAAGGGCACCTATCACTAGACCTTGATGATCTCTGATAATTACCCCGATGCCAATCCTTCCCATTCTCGTTTGTACAGCTGCATCCCAATTCACTTTCAGACATCCTGCTGCAGGCTTAGTCCATCCCAATCTCCTTGTCTTATTCTCAGAGTTTGCACCAACATTCTTCTGCATAGCCTCATTATGAAGAGACAGTTCTGTCCTAGCCTATGCAGTGATTTCTTGAGGGTGTTTGAAGGCTTTCCCATGTAATACATCATTTCTTCTCGCCCATATTAGCCTCATTGTAACAGCTACCTCATTTAACTCCTCTGAATCAAGCTTGCCAATCAATTCTGCCCAGATATTAAAGAACAAATCACTATGAGAAGAGGATTTCTGCACTTTTATTGGACCTTGACACCAAACATCTTGAGCACCACTACATCCCCATAATGCATGCCCAGAAGTCTCATGTTCTTTCTTTCAGATTAAACAGATGCTGTCCTTTACCACCTTTCTTCTTTTCAGGTTTGCCATAGTGGGTAATACTTCACTACATTCCCTCCAAACAAACATTCTGGTGGCAGGGGGTACCTTGAGCTTCCAAATGGACCTCCATACTAGGCAGTCCATTGTTTTGCCTGAAGACTCTCCTATTTGCTCTCTTTCCAATTCTTTGCCAAGATAGTATCCACTTTTAACAGTGTAGTTGCCATTAGGAGTGAATTGCCAAATAAGTTTGTCTTCTCTTCCTCCTAAGCTAATGGGTATAGCTTTTATGCCCTCTATTTCCTGAATAGAAAATAGTTCAGATATGAGAGACTCCTGCCATATCTTCAATTGAGGATCAATAATGTCACTGACTTTGTTACACCAGCAGTCAGCATCTCGAGGAGTCACAATTTTTTGTTCAGGTAAAGAGGGTATCCATCTGTCATGCCAGATGTTAATCTACTGTCCATTTCCAACCCTCCAACTGAGGCCTTTTTTTAACAGAGATAATCCAGCATGTATTCCTCTCCATGCAAAGGAAGGCCCAGTTCCAAGCCTTGCATCAAGCAAATTTCCTTGTTTGAAGTATTTTTGCTTTAGAATTTGTGCCACTAGGGATGTAGGATTTTGGAGGATCCTCCATCCCTGTTTGGAGAGTAAGGCAATGTTAAAACATCTTAGATCTCGAAATCCAAGCCCTCCCATATCCTTCCTGCCACTAAGTTGCTCCCACTTGACCCTTTGAATTTTTGAAGAGTCTTCATTGAAACCCCACCAAAACCTCCTTAGTATCTGGTTTAGTTTCCTTGTTATAGAAGCTGGTAGAAGGAACATCCCCATTGCATAGGTGGGAATGGCTTGAAGCACAGCTTTGAGCAAAATTTCCTTTCCTGCTGCAGAGAGAAATTTGGTCCTCCAATTAGAGACCCAAGACCAGGTTCCATCAATTAAAGAGTGGAAAGAGGCAATCTTCTTCCTACCCACCAAAGAAGGTAAACCCAAGTATTTCTCAAAATTGGAGGTGGATTGGACCCCTGCTAGATGCATGATCTGCTGTTGGGTCATCAGTGCAGTGTTCTTGCTAAAATAGATAGCAGACTTGTCCTTGTTTATAACCTGTCCTGATCCTTTCTCATATAGCTCAAGGATCTTGAGGACACAATTAATTTCCTCATACTTGGCTTGGCAGAATAAAAGGCTATCATCAGCAAAGAAGAGGTGGTTTACTTTAACAGGACCTCTGCCAATAGCCACAGGGGTTAAACTGCCACAGGCCTCAGCATGTCTAAGGAGAGAAAAGAGGGCTTCAGCACAAAGGATAAACAAGTAGGGGGACAAGGGGTCTCCTTGTCTAAGGCCTCTCGAAGGTACAAAATTTTTCTGAGGTTCTCCATTGACAAGTATTGAATAGGAAACAGAAGAGAGGCAAGCTTTTGTGATATGGATCCAGTGACCAGGAAAGTCCATTTTGATCATGATTGCTTCAATGAAATTCCACTCAACCTTGTCATAAGCTTTACTCATGTCCAATTTTAAAGCCATGAATCCTTTCTTCCCTTTCATTCTAGAGTTCATAGAGTGGAGGACCTCATAGGCTACCAAGGTGTTATCAGAGATGAGCCTTCCAGGCACAAAGGCACTCTGATTAGGGGCAATGATTTGAGGCAGTATGTGTTTCAGTCTATTAGCCATACTTTTTGACACAACCTTGTATAAAACATTACAAAGGCTTATGGGTCTGTAATCCACTACTCTCGTGGGGCTTTGAACTTTGGGAATAAGAGTAATAAACGTGTCATTAACCTCACTGAGAGATCCACCATGATTGAGGAATTCAAGAGCAAAATTACAGACTTGGTCCCCCACTACCTCCCAGTTTTTTTGGTAGAATTGGGCAGGAAAACCATCAGGGCCTAGCGACCCCTAGGGATTCATTTTAAAAACAGCTGCAGTGATTTCCTCCCTAGTAAAGGGCTTTAAAAGCCAGGCCTTCATGTCCATGTCTAATTTGGTGTCCATTTCTTGCAGACATTGGTCAATAGATAGAGGTTGGGAAGTAGTGAATAGAGAGGAGAAAAAACATGTGAATACCTCACCAATTTCAGACTGGTCAGTGACAACCCTGCCTTGTGAATCCACTATGCTTTTGACTGCATTGATCTTCTTTCTCTGGCTTGCTTGCATGTGGAAGTACTGAGTGTTTCTGTCCCCATGTTTCAGCCAGTGTTGCTTTGCCCTTTGCTTCCATTTCATATCATTAGCTGTAATGGCAGTAACCACCTCCTCTTGAATTTGTTTCATAGCTGCCACGTGCTCGCCTGTACCATAATTCTGAAGATGCCCAATATTTAGAGTCGCATTTTTTATAATTTGATCCTCTTGTTGCTTAAGAGTTTGCCTCCATGTCATGAGACCCTTTTGGCATAGTTCAAGCTGTGTTCTTAAGGATTTAGCCTGACAATTTGTTATACCAGCATTTTGCCAAGCCTCACCCACCACCTTCAGACATTCTTCCTTTACTTCCCAGGCCATCTCATATCTAAAGCACCATCTTCTTTTCTTCCTCCCATTAGAAGTATTGTGTAAACTAACTGACAAGGGGGAGTGATCAGATCTAATGGCAGGAAGAACATTACAGACACCATGACTATATAAATCATTCAATTCTTTATTGCCAAAAACTCTATCAATTTTTTCCTTTGTAAAGTCATTACCACTTCTATTATTTGACCAAGTAAACCTTTGCCCATATGAATGAATGGCAGGGAGACCACAGTATTCCACTGCTTGTCTAAAGTCCTCAATCTGTTTATATGGTCTGTTGGCACCACCCATCTTATCACTCTGATGAAGAATCTCGTTGAAGTCTCCAGCACATAACCATGCTATGGGAGTGGTGGGTTTTAGCATCTTAAGTAGTTGCCAACTACTGCCTCTCTTCCCTGTGTCAGGATGTCCATAGAAGCCCATGAATTGCCATGTTGGTCCATTTCCTTTCTCCTGGATCATAGCACTAACATGCCATTTAGTATAATTTATGATGTTAACACACCATTCATCTCTCTAGAGGAGGGCAATGCCCCCACTAAGCCCCATACAATCTACTGTAAAGCACCCATCCATTTGCAATAACCTCCTAACTGCCTCCATTTTATTCCTTCTACATTTAGTTTCTACTAGGAACACTAAATTGGGATACTTTTCCTTAGATAAATTCCTAAGGACCTTAACTGTCTAAGGGTTCCCAAGCCCTCGGCAGTTCCACACTAGAATACTCATTTGTCATGGCAGGGCTGGGAACCAGCCTCTGCCTTAACCATTGGAATGTCTGTGGTAATATGCCTTCTCTTATTCTTTTTTGGAACAGCCTCCTGCAATGTTGAACTCCTTTTACACCCCCTTGCATACATGTTTCTTGCATTGAATTTTGGGCTGTCATCTATTTTTGATTTACTACTGCCTTTTGTATTAGTTCCACTCTCCCGGGCCTTCCTTTTCCATTTCCTCAACGTCTTCAGACCCTCACCCTTTGCCATTGGCATTATAAAATCTTCACCAGGTGATATATCCAGGTCCATCCTTCTCTCATCCTGTTGGAGAGAAAAAGCTACACCAATAGTGGTTGCACCCATGCTGTCATTATTGGAACTTTCCTTCGTACCCCTTTGAAGCCATGTACTCCTCATAGGGTCATGGGGGTTATGTGACCCCGACAAAAGATTAGCTGCCAAATCCTTTCCCACGTGGAAACCCTGGATCTCCTGAGGGCCACCAGGATCTAAACACCTAGCATCCTCCTGTCCAAACATAGCCTTTTTCTGGACAGAGGATTGACTTACACCCTGACTCCTAGCCATATTCCCGATGCATTCATCCTTAGTAGCTCCTCCTCCTGCGTTCTCTTCTGTAGGTGACCCTCTTTCCTTCTTTCCCGCTGACATCTTCTCCATTTTCTCTACTGCCTCTTTTGAATGGACGTCTGAAGTACATTGCACCAACACGTCTTGGACCATAGTACCCTCTCCCCCTTTCTGACTCGTCTGTTGGTTGTTTCCTCCCTTTGATCCACCGTATCTACAGCTATCGAAGATGTTTGTATTCCTGGACTGTCCTCAAAGCCAAGGACCATACTGGGGTGGGGGCAATGTTTCTCCTTGCTGAGTATTACGAGCTGTTGAGCAGCCTTTGCCTTTGTGATTGAGAATTCCACACTGAAAACAAAAGTTTTGCAGCCTCTCGTATTTGAATGAGATCCAGTGTGGTTTGTCATCCAGCCTTAACCATCTCCCTCATAGTAACGGTTTGTTGAGGTCCACAGCCACCCTTACTCTAAGGCATCTTCCCCATGCACGTCCATCTGCTTCTGCTTCTACTCTAATGACCGGGCCTATAGCCTCTGCAAACTGCTCATCGAAGCCTTCTGTCATGACTGTTAGTGGAAGATTGTGTAGTTGTATCCAAAATGGCTCAAAACAGAACTTCAGCCCATCAATGGACTCTTTCTCATCCACCTCCATCATGGTGAGGAGGTGTCTTTCAAAAAACCATGGACGTCCACTCAACACCTTTTCTTTGTCTTCCATTTTTTGAAATTCGATCAAGAAGCACTGATCACCAAGCTCCTTAAAGGTCACCCACCCATCCAACCTCCATATTTGAGACATTGTGGTTCTGAATCCTTCACTATTCACTCCCTTCTCTGTCATAGCCTTCCCAACAATACAATACTTTCCTTTTTTTTCACCATTGTAACCCTTCTGCTGGACATGGAAGCATGCACTTTCTTCTTTGGAAAGGTGTAATCTTTCCCAACGTGATACCAGGTCCTCCGCCTCCATCGCTTCTTTCAACTAAACAATACTATCAACCAAACAAAAACAATTCACCGAAGTAAGACTTAAATCTTTGTTGAAGCAACAAAGGCACTAGAGCCTCACACTTCCCAGAGAAAGGGAAGGCACTCTGTAATTTTAGGAAAAACTATGTGGATGTTAATAGTTTGGGGAACGATGAAATTTTAGTGTTAATGTGAACTTATGTGTATGACAATTTTAAAATTAAGAAAAACTAGTTCATTAGTATTTCAGGTTTGAATTGCAAGAGCTGCTTAAGTAGTAATTTATGTATGTTTGGAAATTGATGTAAGTTACATGCTTCTTTATAAGAGATGATTGATATTTCCTTGGCACAGTTATGAGGAAATTCAGAATAGTAAAAAAAAAATATCTAGGTAAGCAGTGTTCCTATACTAGACTTTGCATACAAAGAATAGACCGATGTTGATTTTATGACAAACGTGCATGTTTTTGTTATGGAACATTGGAAACAACCTTGGTCATTTTGTTCTGCATTATTCATTGTTTCTGAATAAGAAAAATAAAATATATTTTTATCATGATTGGTGTAGACATGAGCAAATTTTTGACATTTTATTTCTCAACTGTGCAAAAAGAGCAAATATGAAATTTGTGAAGTTTTGTATATGATTTTGTGATCTATATTTGTTCAGCACTCTGACTGTCATATGAATTGTCACATATGAAAAACTTCTGGCATGATATTTTGATTTTGTTTTTGGTTCTAATCCGAGATTTCTAATTATGTTATTGTGTTGGTACAAACATTTCTGTTTCTAAGTGCACCCATTTTGGAAATAAAATGATTTTTCTGTGTGGTTTTTCCTGTGTGTACACTTGGGGCTCCAAGAATGATAAAGGGAAGATTCACTTTTGTTTCCATCGGGTTTGGCCACTAAGGATAGGACAACTCTACCACGGGGGTTAAACATAGTCTCTATTATGATATGATGCCTTCGTTTTGTTATAATAATGTTCAATTATGTTATGCTAAAGTATTTTTGAATATGAATATTTCTGAATTGTCGCTCTGATATTTTTGTTATCCTCTAGAGGGTTGGAACTTATTTTGAGAGACACCATTTATGAGTATTGCATAGCTCACTGAGGAAATACACTACCTTATCAGAGAGACCCATCTACTGCAGGAAAGCTTCCACAAAGTCCCACTCAACTCGATCATAGGCATTGCTCATGTCTAGTGTAAGAGCCATATAACCATCCTTCCTCCCTTGCATTCTAGTTTTCATGGTATGTAAAGCCTCATAGGCAACAATGATATTATTCGAGATGAGTCTACCAGGAATGAAGACACTTTGAGTAAGTGAAATTATCACAGGTAGGATTATTTTTAGCCTGTTAGCTACGACTTTAGCAACAACCTTATAAGACACATTGCAAAGACTAATGGGGCGGTATTCAGTAACTAGTGTAGGGTTCTGTTTATTTAGAATGAGGGTAATATAGGTTCATTAAGTACTTCAATTCCTAACTTGGAAGATAGACCATCCTTCACTGCAATGACTAGATCACTGCCAACATTATCCCAATGGTCTTGATAGAAAATAGCTAGGAATCCATCAGGCCCTGGA
Source organism: Juglans regia (assembly GCF_001411555.2). Classification (NCBI taxonomy): domain Eukaryota; kingdom Viridiplantae; phylum Streptophyta; class Magnoliopsida; order Fagales; family Juglandaceae; genus Juglans; species Juglans regia. The sequence goes on along the minus strand of NC_049911.1, from coordinate 10,475,339 downwards.
GAGCTAAGAGGATCCATCTCAAAAACTATCTCCTTTATCTCTTCAGTTGTGAATTCAGAGAGTAGCTGGTTATTCATATCAGTATTGACAACTTTCTTCATGTGGATAAGGCTATCTTGGATACCTTGAGGCTGGGAAGTGGAGAAGAGCCACGCGTAGAAGGCCTGAAATAGATCACTTACTGTTTTTGGATGTGATGCAAAAACACCTTCTTCATTTGAAATACTCTGAATAGAGTTGGACTTCTTCCTTTGGTTAGCACATGAGTGGTAGAATTTAGTGTTCCTGTCTCCATCTTTGCTTAGCCCTTTGGCGCCATTTGATATCCTCATCTTCAAAAATGTCATTCACTTCCTTCTGCAGGCCTTTAATTTCCTCTGAAAGGTCTCCTTGGTTCAGGTCTTGCAACGCTTTGATCTTCTCCCTCTTCTCAGCAATAACCTTTCTAGAATCCCAAATGACGGATCTACACCATTTAGTTAGGTGTTGTTGCCACCTAATCGATCCCTTCTTTATGAAGGCAGAACTGTAAGGGAGGCTAGGAGTGCCAAACCATGTATGTTTAATAATTCCTAAACACTCTTCCTTCCTAGACCATCAGGCCTCGTATCTGAAGATTCTTTTCTTGTGCCTAAAGAGACTACAAGGGATGGAGTAGTGGGTGAGCAAGGGTTTGTGGTCAGAGCATTGAACTAGGAGGATAGAGACCTTAGTGCTATCATGATGAGAAATCCAAGCTCAATTCCCAACCACTCTATCTAACCTTTCCTTAGTGAATGCATTGCCTTCTATACCATTTTACACCAAGTGAATTTAGAGCCCTCATAGCCTATGTCACTCAATTCACAGTCCTCAAGAGTTTCCTTGAAGAGTTCCATCTGTCTATAAGGTTTGTGAGCAACACCTACTTTTTCATCCTGAGAAATGATCTCATTAAAGTCTCCCATGCAAAGCTAGGGCACTTGTTCATCTGGAGTAATCTACCATAATAAATTCCAGCTTTCCACCCTCTTAGCAACCAATGGATTTCCATAAAAGCTAGTCAAGAGCCACCTATGATCTCAATCCTGCATTTGCAACTCCAAAGATATATGGCATTGGGAATAATTGACTAGTTGTGCTGTAATGACATATGCCCACATAATATCTAGACCACCACTTCTCCCCAAACTGTCAATTACAAAACTGTGAGTAAAACTTAATTTATTGCAAATAGCTTCAATTTTTTTTTTCTTCTACATTTAGTTTCAATAAGAACAACTGCAGTGGGTAACTTATCTTTCACCAAAAGATAAAGTTCACGAATTGTTCGAGAGTTCACAAGCCCTCAACAGTTCCAGCACAGAATAGTCATTGAGTATGGTAGGGCTACACAGCAGCCTCTACCAATCGTTTCTTACTAGCTTTACCAGCAATTTTTTGTATTTTGGTTATCATATTTGATTCCAAGTGATCCTCTATGTCACCAATAACTCGTTTCCCAGCACATTTTAAAGGGAGATTAGTATTCACGTGGTTCTTTAAAACCTTGGATTAGCGGATTGCCTGCCTATATTCATGTCTACTCCAACTATTGGTTGTTTTCCTCTTATGGTAATGTCCTGCTAGTCTGTTCTTGCACCACCCTGCTTCCCCCCCTTAGAGCTTGGAGATGGACCAAACCCTTCCATGGCACGTTTGAATGAGGTATTTTTGGATGGAGGGTTCGTTCACCCTCAGCCAAGAGCCAAGGTCTACCCTACAAAACAGAATCCTTGTCTTCCTTCGACTGAAACTCAACTAAAAATATGTTCCAGCCAATCTCTCTGAGTAGTATACGTCCCACTGCATGCCACAGTTTCAACATGGTGGCACGCAAAGCTGCTTTGTTAATCTCTCTATCAGAAACCACTAGAGCCACTAAGCATCTCTTAACTCTCTCCGTCGATAGAAACATGTCTTCCTCAGCTACACACACTTCTTGCCTTTCCTCCTCAGTGAGAATTAGACCTTCACACAGCTTGGAAATCTCATCATCTCTACCTCTTCCCTCTATAGACATGGTGTCCAAGACACTAAACTCTAAGTTCACTAAGGAACTAGAGAGAAAAACCTCACCTCTAAAGGAAAGGACCATCAACCAACCGATTATGTCCTTTGCTCCATCATGATACCCTTCCAGTTGATCGCATGTCTTTGTTGTGTGTGTTGTTGCATACAGTATGGGACACGACCAAGATTAGGGTAGTTATGAGTGTTGATGTAGTTTTTTTGAATATCGAAGCTTGAAATATTTCTCCACAGTTGAAGCTTATGAGGTTTTTTTGTGTCACGAGGTGTTATTTTGGAACATTAGGATTGGTTGTTGTTCTTTTAGGGTGGGGGAAAGGTTCTAGATTTTTTTAAAGCTAGAACCATTGTTGTGGCTTTTCATTGTAAAATTTCCCATACATGAGTATGTTATTTAGATGATCGCAATGTAATAATGTAACACCCAGATCCAACCAAACTCTTTTTTTTTTATTATTTATTTATTTTGTTATTTATTTATTTTTGTTTATTTTATTTTTCTCCCCGCATGTTTATTTTTTTCTTTCTTTCTTTCCGTCTATATTTCTTTTTTTCACCGTAGTGTTCCTTTCGTCCACGACTTGCACATACTCACGACTCTATTTTTCAGCTTTCACTCCCACACACGTCTCCCTCTTTTCTCTAGGGTTTTTCCATCGCCAATATATATTTATACGTACCTACATGTTAGTTTACCAAGCCTATAACTGCCGCTAAAACTCCCACGGCAATCTCCACCCCACGCACGCACAGAAGCAGCTCCATCCACAAAGCATCATCCACCACAAGCCACCACCCTCCACAACCTCCATGTAGTACCGTCGCTGTCGCTACACCTCCACACCCACGGCGTTAGACCTCGTTTGCAGCCCAGTTACACAACCTCACCATCACAAAAGCCCACGCCCGTATGCGCTCAACCGAACGGAAACCACCCCCGTGTGAGTTTCCCCTGCACGACGGAAGCCTCTGGCCTTGGCCCAGCCCCTTGTGAAACCATAAGCCACCGTGCCCAGCCACACGAAGCCGCCGCCCAACGCCTCCCGTAGCCTCTGTTGCAAACCACGATATTCCCCTATTTTTGCTCCCTGAAACAGAACCTCGGCCACCCCAAACTACCTACGCAACCCAGCCCCACGAAGACCCTTGACGCAGCACCTGAAGTAGCCGTAGCCTTCCTCTCCACCCTCAGAAATATCCCAAACAGTTGCCACCATCACCGACTTCCGTGGGAAGCGGAAACTGCTGTTGCTCTGTTTTGAAGCCATGGAGACAGAGCATCCTCGTCCAAACCGAGAGCCATGTCTAGCCTCAGTTGGGCAGCGACGTCACAGTCAACGGCAACAGATAACGCCGGAGATTAAGCCTCCACTGCCCAGTGATGTCCAGCGCCACCGTCCGAAGCCCCATGCACGCCGCATGATGCGTACAACTCTCTCTCTCTCTCGGTGTTATTTTACCGTGAGCCACTGCGAACTGCCATCTTTCACGTCGGAAACCACCGTGCCCACTGCCCAGCCATCGAGCTCACCTCTGTCGACCTCCGCCTAGCCCTTTTGGTCTGCCGCGCGCCACCTCAGGCTCACGGTGAGCTTCATTCTCTCTCTCGCGCCGAGCTCTCTCTCCGCCTCTCTCTCTCTTTTCTACGTAAGGTTTCTCTCTCTCTCTCTCTAGCTGGTCTCTCTCTCTCTAACCAGTGTGCTGCCGCCGCCCCCACCACCGTAAGCAACCGCCCAGCTCGCCGCCTTTGTGCCCTCCATCGCTCGGTGAGTATGGCTCCATACGAAATTAATCTGTGATTTATGAACCTTTCTGTTTCCGAAAGGGGTCCCTTTTGTGTTTTGTTTAATCCCTATAATACCCTTATATCAGACTAGTTATAGTTTAGCATGATTCGGTTTATATATATTAGTAGGTTTTGTTTTAAAATACATTATTTTTATAAAGGAATAGAGAAAGATTTGAGATTTTATTAGTGATATTGTATAAATTTTTAAGAAGTACATAATATGAGCAAAATATTATTATGCAATTTAGAAATGACTTAGAGTATAATAGTGAGGGGGATTAAGTAAATATTGATGGTTTTAGAAAGGATGATATTTTAGGAATTATGGGAATTTTAGGTTTTGTGGATTTAAAATAGGTTCTTTTAGTATTTTTAGGTTTAAATATCGAAATAAGTGGTTGATTGGAAATTTACAGGAATTACTTGATTATTTTATAGGTGACGATTGTTAATTGTTCGACATATTTGAGAAAAATTCTAAAAGGGCTAAGAAGTCCAGGTAAGCGGGGTTCCTATGCTAGGCCTTACACGAATTATTTGAGACTGAGGTTGATTTTTGAAAACTTTGCATATTTTTGTGGTGAAATGAGAACTTGGGAAAAACAAAACCAACCTCAGTCGTTTATTTGCATACTCATGAAATCTGTACGAAAAAGAGAAAAATATGTTCTGACATGCATTGTGTAGACATGAGCTAAATTCTGTCATGTGGTTTCTGAAATATGGAAAAATAGCGATATTGAGAATATGAAAAGTTGTGCATTTATTTAAAAAGATGTTCTGGCTTTTGTGTTCAGCGGGTGTAAACTGTCTGTTTCTGTTTTGGTATTCTGTATTATTTTGATATAACATCTGAAAACCTTTGGCATGGTGTACTGGTTTTCGTATCTGATTCTGTCTCTGCTCTGCTCTGTTATGCTCTGCTCTGTTTGGGTTGGTACCAACTTCTCTGTCTCTGAGTGCACCCACTTTGGAAACAAAGTGGTTTTATTGTAGTCTTTCCTGTGTGCACACTCGGGGCTCCGAGAAGGATAAAGGAAAGATTTCACCTCTGTCTCTGCCTGGTTTGGCCACCGGGGTTAGCACAACCCTACCACGGGGGTGAAACATGGTCTCTGCTCTGTTTGATGCTCTGTTTTGATCTGATGCTGATACTCAGTTTATGTTATGCCAAAGCACTAAGGGTTTTACTTGTCTTAAAACCATCGCTCTGTTACTTTTGAAAATATGTTCTGTTCTGCATGTTAACTCTGGGAAATATTTTGTTCTGCATGCTCTACTTTGTAAATGCTCATGTTTGCACGCTAGCATATGATTTCTGCTTACTGAGTTGTTGATAACTCACCCCTTATATCCATAATATTTTTCAGATATTTTGGATATTTCAGCGGAGGTTCAAGAATAGGAAGCATGGGTAAGGCTTTGTGGGCATAGTCTATTATATATACAAAGAGGGTATTTGATATTGGAGAATTTTATGGAATAGTTTCGTTCTGTTGACTCAGTACTTTGGGAAGTTGACTTTTTATTTTGAGATTTCTTCGTAATTTTAGTTATTTATTTTGGAGTAGATGGTTTAAAACAATGAGGTATATGAGTAAATGAGGAATTGGAGTTTACATTTGTACAATGAGATATGATTTTAAGTGTTAAGAGGTAACTCTCTGACCCATCCGGGACCGGGGCGTTACAGTTGGTATCAGAGCCAGGTTTGAATTCTGCATACTATAGACCTTGGAGGTTTAGAAATCTGTGGGTTCATATGATGTAAAAAAAAAAGAAAAAAATTTCGGTATAGGAACTTGAGGACTATAAGGATGGTCATGTGCATATTTAAGTTTGAGCTTCTAAAAACCTTATGATTGATTTTGATGGGATATGAAGTTTTTGATTTGGCAGATGTTATTGAATTCGTAACTTTGAGGTTTGAGATTCTGCATACTTTATTTGTTGAGTTTTGGGAATTTAAGGTTTTAGATTTGATTGGCTTATTTTGAAGGTTGTAGGGCATGGCTTGGAGGTCTAGATTTCGATGTTTACATAAGTTTGAGCGAAAGCCAGGTTTGAGGTTTTGCATACTATAATAAGGTGTTTGATGACATTTAAGGTTTTAGAATTTTGAAAGCACTAGGATATGATTTTAAAGATATTTGGTTTGAGCTTTTGCATACTCATGGTGGGTGGCCTACGAAGTCTGAGGTTTTGAATATCTGTGGGCTAGGAAGTTGATTCAGATTGAAGGTATGAAAATTTGTAGACTATAAGAGATGATTTTATTTGTATTTAAACTTTTAGAATCCGGCAACCTTTTAGAATATATTCTAGGACGTTTGAGGTCTTAGATTGTGTGGGTTTTAAAAAGAAGATTTTGAAGAGATCTAAGGCTTTGGATTTTTCAGATTTTAAGAAATGGCTTTCTTTACACTTGGGGTTTTAGTTCATGTAGGCGTACTTTGTTGAATATAGGTAAGGATATTTTATAAGATGTAAGGTTTAGATTTTTGAAGGTGCACATAAGTTAAATTGTAAGACAAGTTTGAGGTTCTACAGACTATAACATATTAGGTTTTAGATATCTATCGGTTTAGGAAGTAATTTCATATTTTGATATATAGAAATTTGAGAACTAAGACATGATCATAGGGATATTTCAGGTTTGAGGTTTTGCAGACTATCAATATTTAAGGTTTAGATATCTGTGGGTTTAGGAAGAAACTTCAGATTTGAGGTGTAGAATTTTAAAGAATAAGATATGATTATGTGGATATTTAAAATTTTAGATTTTGCAGCGTTTATGATTAAGTTTTGGGATTTTGAGGTTTAGGGATTTCGGATCCGACAAGCTATTTTGGGGGACTATAGGAGATAATATTTATAAGATTTAAGGTTTAGAGTTTTGTGGTTTAGATTCTAAAGATGTACGGGAGTTTAGAGTGATGTTGGATTTACAATTATAGATGGTAGGAATGACTATATGTGTTGGTTAAAGAAATGGCTAAGAATGGGTAAAACAAGTTCAAGGTTTCAGGGATACATTTATTTATTTACTTTCTTGTTTTTTTTTAAATATTTTAGCTGATATTTATATTTTGTTTATACATATTTTGTTTTCTTCCCTAGAACGTTTAATTGAGTTTAAGATCTCAGGATGTCTACTCGTCGTCGAGTTCGAAACTTTGGAGATTTGAGATTCTTCAGATTTTATGGACTGAATATTGGGAGGTTTGAGCACTTTGAGGTTTAGAGATTGTACATACTTTAAAAAATGATTTTAGGAGATTTAAGGTCGTAGAATTCTGCGGGTTTCAGAATATGATTTTTGATGATATGTAAGCTTTTAACACTTACGGACCTATGGAATGAGTTCCACATAATTTGAGGTTTTAGATTTTGCAAAAATGAAGGAAACAATTCTTATGACATTTGAGACTTTAATTTCGGTAGGTATATTCTGTAGACTGTAGGAAATAATTCTGACAGGTTTTAAGGTTTACATTTTAGGTTGACTTCATGGAAATAGTTTTGGCTAGGAACTTGAGTTTTAGACTTGTGATATTGATGTTTTAGAGGCTACAATCATATTGGTATAATTTATGAATTTGACTGGTGAGTTAAAAAAATATATAGATTGGTTAAATGTGGGGGTTAGTTCTTTTCCGATGTATGAGATTCAATGTTTTTAGGACAATAAGTTGTTTGAGTGAGCAGCGGAAGCGTGGTTTTGGTGAGTGATATTTTTGAGAGTTATTTCGTTATTTATTAAGGTTTTCCATTAGGTGGAGATTTTCGAATTTATTATTTGGTCGTCAATAGCATGATTGGGGTTTATATTTTAGACTTGAAATGGTAGTGTGCGCGAACGTGTATGGCTAGGAAAATATGGGAGAATACGATCGACAATATTGGAGGGGTAGAATTTGGAATATTAGGTTCAACAATTCTGGAATATTAATTAAGTTCGACAATATGATTGACGTTTGGGATACGCATGGAATTGTTGTAGCGGATAAATATTTAGGCCTTGCTTGTGGTATTAGCAAATTTCGAGGACGAAATTTTTTAAGGGGGGGAGAATGTAACACCCGGATCCAACCAAACTCTTTTTTTATTATTATTTATTTATTTTGTTATTTATTTATTTTTGTTTATTTTATTTTTCTCCCCGCATGTTTATTTTTTTTCTTTCTTTCTTTCCGTCTATATTTCTTTTTTTCACCGTAGTGTTCCTTTCGTCCACGACTTGCACATACTCACGACTCTATTTTTCAGCTTTCACTCCCACACACGTCTCCCTCTTTTCTCTAGGGTTTTTCCATCGCCAATATATATTTATACGTACCTGCATGTTAGTCTACCAAGCCTATAACTACCGCTAAAACTCCCACGGCAATCTCCACCCCACGCACGCACAGAAGCAGCTCCATCCACAAAGCATCATCCACCACAAGCCGCCACCCTCCACAACCTCCATGCAGTACCGTCTCTGTCGCTACACCTCCACACCCACGGCGTTAGACCTCGTTTGCTGCCCAGTTACACGACCTCACCATCACAAAAGCCCACGCCCGTATGCGCTCAACCGAACGGAAACCACCCCCGTGTGAGTTTCCCCTGCACGACGGAAGCCTCTGGCCTTGGCCCAGCCCCTTGTGAAACCATAAGCCACCGTGCCCAGCCACACGAAGCCGCCGCCCAACGCCTCCCATAGCCTCTGTTGCAAACCACGATATTCCCCTGTTTTTGCTCCCTGAAACAGAACCTCGGCCACCCCAAACTACCTACGCAACCCAGCCCCACGAAGACCCTTGACGCAGCACCTGAAGTAACCGTAGCCTTCCTCTCCACCCTCGGAAATATCCCAAACAGTTGCCACCATCACCGACTTCCGTGGGAAGCGGAAACTGCTGTTGCTCTGTTTTGAAGCCATGGAGACAGAGCATCCTCGTCCAAACCGAGAGCCATGTCTAGCCTCAGTCAACGGCAACAGATAACGCCAGAGATTAAGCCTCCACCGCCCAGTGATGTCCAGCGCCACCGTCCGAAGCCTCATGCACGCCGCATGATGCGTACAACTCTCTCTCTCTCTCTCGGTGTTATTTTACCGTGAGCCACTGCGAACTGCCATCTTTCACGTCGAAAACCACCATGCCCACTGCCCAGCCATCGAGCTCACCTCTGTCAACCTCCGCCTAGCCCTTTTGGTCTGCCGCGCGCCACCTCAGGCTCACGGTGAGCTTCATTCTCTCTCTTGCGCCGAGCTCTCTCTCCGCCTCTCTCTCTCTTTTCTACGTAAGGTTTCTCTCTCTCTCTCTCTAGCTGGTCTCTCTCTCTCTAACCAGTGTGCTGCCGCCACCCCCACCACCGTAAGCAACCGCCCAGCTCGCCGCCTTTGTGCCCTCCATCGCTCGGTGAGTATGGCTCCATACGAAATTAATCTGTGATTTATGAACCTTTCTGTTTCCGAAAGGGGTCCCTTTTGTGTTTTGTTTAATCCCTATAATACCCTTATATCAGACTAGTTATAGTTTAGCATGATTCGGTTTATATATATTAGTAGGTTTTGTTTTAAAATACATTATTTTTATAAAGTAATAGAGAAAGATTTGAGATTTTATTTGTGATATTGTATAAATTTTTAAGAAGTACATAATATGTGCAAAATATTATTATGCAATTTAGAAATGACTTAGAGTATAATAGTGAGGGGGATTAAGTAAATATTGATGGTTTTAGAAAGGATGATATTTTAGGAATTATGGGAATTTTAGGTTTTGTGGATTTAAAATAGGTTCTTTTAGTATTTTTAGGTTTAAATATCGAAATAAGTGGTTGATTGGAAATTTACAGGAATTACTTGATTATTTTATAGGTGACGATTGTTAATTGTTCGACATATTTGAGGAAAATTCTGAAAGGGCTAAGAAGTCCAGGTAAGCGGGGTTCCTATGCTAGGCCTTACACGAATTATTTGAGACTGAGGTTGATTTCTGAAAACTTTGCATATTTTTGTGGTGAAATGAGAACTTGGGAAAAACAAAACCAACATCGGTCGTTTATTTGCATACTCATGAAATCTGTACGAAAAAAGAGAAAAATATGTTCTGACATGCATTGTAGACATGAGCTAAATTCTGTCATGTGGTTTCTGAAATCTGGAAAAATAGCGATATTGAGAATATGAAAAGTTGTGCATTTATTTAAAAAGATGTTCTGGCTTTTGTGTACAGCGGGTGTAAACTGTCTGTTTCTGTTTCGGTATTCTGTATTATTTTGATATAACATCTGAAAACCTTTGGCATGGTGTACTGGTTTTCGTATCTGATTCTGTCTCTGCTCCGCTCTGTTATGCTCTGCTCTGTTTGGGTTGGTACCAACTTCTCTGTCTCTGAGTGCACCCACTTTGGAAACAAAGTGGTTTTATTGTGGTCTTTCCTGTGTGCACACTCGGGGCTCCGAGAAGAATAAAGGAAAGATTTCACCTCTTTCTCTGCCTGGTTTGGCCACCGGGGTTAGCACAACCCTACCACGGGGGTGAAACATGGTCTCTGCTCTGTTTGATGCTCTGTTTTGATCTGATGATGATACTCAGTTTATGTTATGCCAAAGCACTAAGGGTTTTACTTGTCTTAAAACCATCGCTCTGTTACTTTTGAAAATATGTTCTGTTCTGCATGTTAACTCTGGGAAATATTTTGTTCTGCATGCTCTACTTTGTAAATGTTCATGTTTGCACGCTAGCATATGATTTATGCTTACTGAGTTGTTGATAACTCACCCCTTATATCCATAATATTTTTCAGATATTTTGGATACTTCAGCGGAGGTTCAAGAATAGGAAGCATGGGTAAGGCTTTGTGGGCATAGTCTATTATATATACAAAGAGGGTATTTGATATTGGAGAATTTTATGGAATAGTTTCGTTCTGTTGACTCAGTACTTTGGAAAGTTGACTTTTTATTTTGAGATTTCTTCGTAATCTTAGTTATTTATTTTGGAGTAGATGGTTTAAAACAATGAGGTATATGAGTAAATGAGGAATTGGAGTTTACATTTGTACAATGAGATATGATTTTAAGTGTTAAGAGGTAACTCTCTGACCCATCCGGGACCGGGGCGTTACTAATAAAATAGTGAATTAAATGGAAGGATTGGAATGAATTGTGTTGAGTGTAATATGATTTTTGTAATGAATTGAAGTTGTTTGTGAAATGGAAACTGTATTGATAAGCTACAGAGTTTCTTTTTTTGCACAAATCTAGAAGTTATTTTTTACTATAGCAAGTACACAATTTTCATCTACAATAACTAGTTGGAACCAATTGAAAGTGGACTTTCCTCAAAAGTTTCTAGCTGGAGCTTGAGATGTTGCCACCTCCAATTTCTATCCTCTCTGTTGTCTGTGTCTCTATTGCCCATCTATTACTTTCCTGAATTTTTGTGTAAATGAATTGGAGGTGTTAAATGAAAATATAGACTCTCTTGTTCCTTCCCTTAATTTTCTTCTATTACATTAAAATGATATCTTTAGACTTTAATGAATGAATATTTGTTTTTTATTAAGTCGTGAAAGGATATCTATTTTTTAGCAAGAGGGAGAGAAAATAAATATGTAAAACTTGGATAATAAATTTTAAGAAATAAAGTTTGAATAACAATTTGTTTAACAAAACTGTGTTTTTGCATTATTTATATAAATAGTGCCACATTTGGATTAATTAATTCTACACAAATGCAGGCAATGATGATTTTGTCATATATCTAGAACTCGAAAAAAAAAATAGACAAATTTAATGTTTTTCATCTTAAATTTTTCATCTTTCAGGTAAGAAATCCTCTTGGTCTTATTTTGTATCCATATTTCTCACATGCTACTTACAATTAAGAGATCTTGAATTTTTGTATGTGTCATTCTTAAATGTAATAGCCTGATGGGCAAAGAGGAAGATGATAGGTCATCCAAGCCTTCTACATCATTTCACCGACCCAAGTATGGTACACATTCTTCATTTCAATATCTCGAAATGTCCGATATTTCTATTTAATTAACGTATTTTTTATTGTTGTATTATAGGGCTATCATGGTCCCGTAAATCCATACTACCCAACATTTTTTATGACACCAAATACATATTCAAATCAATATACGTACCATTGGGGTAGCCAGGAAGATGCTTTCTTTTATTTTATATTTTAAAATTTTGCAAGTGAATTTGATGCTTTCTAACACAAGGCCACATTGCAGCATCCATCGATGCCAGCTATTGCACCGACTGTGCCATACCCTCTGTTGAGTAATCCGGAAGAGTTGAGAAGATTTCAAGAGACCAGCCAGGTAGATGTCCTTTTTAATTTGTGTTTTCAATTTTTCGTATGTGCATTTGAAGCTTTCTAACATAAGGTCTAATTGCAGCATCCCGCGATGCCATACCCTCCTTTGAGTAATCCAAAGGAGTTGAGAAGATTTCAAGAGAGTAGCCAGGTACATGTCCTTTTTATTTATTTTTAAAAAACTTTTAGGCTTTCTAACAATGTGCCTAATGCCAGCATCCCTCGATCCCACTTGTTCGACCGAGTATGCCATACCCTCCCTCAAGTAATCAGGAGGAATTGAGAAGATTTCAAGAAACTGGCCAAGTTGATATAATTTATTTTTAAAAATATTCCATTTCAGTGTTTCTAACACCATGCCTACTTGCAGCATTCGATTGAAAAGACCCCCCAACGCGCAAGTCAGTCATCAACTATGGCTAATAGTGTTGACTTTGAAATGACTAACGTTATGACATTTTGATCGTTAACATTAACATCTTGTTTGTATTATATAAAAAACATAATTTTTCATTTTCAGAACCTTCATCTGAGGTAATTAAAGAGACGGAGGCAGAGGGGAGTAAGAAAGTCTCAAATGACGATGAACGAGTTGAAGTACCGAGATGTGGTATGGAGTTTGCCAATAAGAAAGAGCTTATGGCATATTACAAACAATATGCCAAGCAAACAGGTTTTGGTGTGAAGACATTTAGGACAAAAAGAGATGTAGATGAGAGTGTGACAAATGTGACAATTGGGTGTGTATTTTAGGTTGTGGAGACCTTTAACAATGGAGATGTATAGATTTTGATTCCAACTCAAGAACATGGAGTACTTGTTGTAAAGCTTACCATGTGTTTTTGTATATGAAATCAATCATAGCTCAATGTCAATTTTGATTCCAAATTAGGAACATGGAGTACTTGTTGTAAAGCTTACCATGGAGTATTGTCTGTGCGTGCATGAGTTTGGAAAAAAATCTACATAGTTTGTGCAATTTTTGTTCACGTATCATCCTGTGTTATAATAGATTGGAAAAAAAAATTATATATCTTGTGCTTCTCCTTCTCTTCTTCTTCAGTCTTCTCTCTATTCCGCTAGTTTGGTATCAGAGCCAATCTGGTATCTAATTGTTGCTATTAGTTCTTACATTTCATTTGTTCTGTTGGTTCACAACCCCCACCCTGAGTTCTTACTTTGTCTGGTCTATCCCCTTATTGTCTGTCAAGTACCTTGGTAAGTCTCGTTTTGCCAGAGTGCGTGTAAGGCAATGTAGGTTGTTAGGTCGGGATAAGGATGGTATTCGCAGGAAGAGGGAGAGAAATTTTAATTTAGCAATTGTAATTTAGCTCTGTGTTGTGAATTGTAATTTAGCAAAAAAAAAACTAGATTTTTCTGAGCAATTTGTTCCTCCATGTGCTGAGATTTCCATTTTCTATGCTTAGATTTGGGGCTATTTTCCACTACTATGTATTGCAAATTATGAAAAAAAAAACCTAGATATTTTTGCCTGTTGTTGGATTGATCTGTGTTGTTCAATTTCTCTGTGATGTCGGATTGGTATGTATTGTTTCATTGCTCTGTGTTGTTAGATTGCGACCACGTTGTTTCATTGCTCTATGTAGTTTTATTGCTCTGTGCAGTTTCATTGCTCTATGCTTTTTTATTGCTCTATGTTGCTTCATTGCTATGTGTTGTTTCATTACTCTGTGTAGTTTCATTGGTCTGTGTAGTTTCATTGTGCTGTGATGTTTAATTGCTCAGTGTTGTTTCATTGGTCTGTGTTGTTCCATTGAGACCATATTGTTTCATTGTTTTGTGCAATTTCATTGGTCTGTGTTGTTCCATTGCTTTGTGTTGTTTCAATGCTCTATGCTCTTTTGTTGCTCTGTGATGTTCCACTGGGACCATGTTGTTTCATTACTCTGTGCAGTTTCATTGCTTTGTGTTGTTCCATTGTTTTGTATTGTTCCAATATTCTATATTTTTTCATTGCTCTGTGCTGTAAATTACAATTGATGGTTTGTGGTGAAAACCCTAAACTTTTTCCCAAATTATAAGACAAAAGGACGATTGCAGCACCGAATGTGAATGGATATGACTTACTTTAGTTATGCCTTACTTAAATTCATGCAATTTAACAAGAATATTAAATTCATGCCTTACTTTAGTTACCACTAGAGAGAAGACAAAATGTTCCCGTTGGGGAAATGACCAACAAAATGTTATCGTCAGAGAAAGGATAACAAATGTTGCCGTTGGAGAAAGTACAACAAATATTACCGTTGGCGGAAGGCTGAAAAGAATGAAATGTTGGATGAAGCACAAAAATTGTTACCATTGCACAATACAAATAAAATCTTACAGTTATATATGCGGACAAAAATATATTAAAAAATATCATTGCATTGGAAATCGCACATATTTAAGAAAAAATTATTGTTTGTAATACTATATTAATTAAAAAGTATTGTTGTATCCGAGTAAAAACCGTATAAACTGTTTACTAAATACAGTATAATGTGATTTTTTAAAACAAGAGAAAAAAAACAAAAGAGTTAGTAGTTAAGAATGGAAATGGAAGTGAGAGAAAAAAGTAATAAAGAAATAATAGGAAAAACTTATTTTAATAGAATAGGAAAAATAATAGGGGATGAGATGTAGGTGGGTTTTTAAAGATAGGTGAAATTTAGGATAATATTTAAGGAATTGTGTATTTTAGTTAAAATTTAGAGAATTTTATAGGGAAATCAGATGTGGATGCTCTAAATTAAAAGACATTTTACTTGTTCTTGATTTGGAATTTTTTTTTCTTTATCAATTAGCCAATTAACAACTGATCATCCTTACAATTGTGAATTTTACGGTGTTGGTTTCTCTATTAAGGAAAGGGCGACTAATCGCACATTGTTGAACAGACGACGGAAGGGTAACTTATATGCACTGTCCCTACCACTTAAAGAACACTTCTCCACTCGATTTTGAACTGTTTCTGAAGAAGTGTGGCATCAACGATTGAGACATCCCCAAGCATCTACACTTAGTGTTCTTCATTCTCAAGACTTTATTTATGTTTTGAACAAAAATTAAAACAATTCTCTTTGTGAGAGTTGTTAGCTAGGAAAAATTAGCAAACTGTTGTTTTCACCCTCTTCTACTATTGGTTTAAATGTATTTGATAAAATATATTGTGATTTATGGGGACCCGCCCTAGTTTTATCTGTTGGAAAGTTTCAGTATTATGCATGTCCTGTTGATGCTTTTTCTAAATATATGTGGTTTATTCCTTTATAAACAAAATCTGATTTTTAATGTCTTTATTTTATTTGAGAAATTTGTTGAACGTCAATTCAACAAAAATATCAAAATCTTTCAAGCCGATGGTGGTGGTGAGTTCACCACCTCCCAACTCAATATTCACCTTCAACAACAAGGTATTGATCTCTCCATCAATACTCATGCCCTCATACCCCCGAACAGAATGGCTCAGTGGAACAACGGCATTGAACAATTCGTGAATTAGGTATGACCTTACTTTTTCAAAGTGGTGTTCCAAAACGTTTTTGGGTCAAAATTTTTTCAACTGATGTTTTCTTAATAAATTTTCTTCCATCCACTACATTAGATCTTAACTCACCATTTTCCATTCTTCATGGTCATTATCCCGACTACACATCTCTTCAGGTCTTTGGGGTCTAAATGCTACCCAGATACTTGGGACATTATGCACAACAAATTTGACCCAAAAACTCTCCCATGTATTTTTATGGCCTATAGTGACAAACACCAAGAGTATAAATGCTACCAACCCACCTCTTGTCGGACCTTCATCTCCTAACATATTTTTTTTTATGAATCCACCTTCCCTTACAAACAGCCTGGGAATCTCCACCTCCCTCCCGCTTCTGACCAAAGTTTATCAACATTTATGGACTGGCGTTCAACAAGCTCTACACTTTTCTAACCGAACAAGTGTCTCTAGTGTCTCTTTTGTGCAGGTACCTCTTCCACCTACTGATTCCACATTACCTGTGATTGGCACCACCCCTATACCATCTTTGACACCCGTGCAGTTGTCTCCTCCGGCTTCACCCCCAAGTCAAGCCTCCTAGTGCCCAACATGATGACCTACCCCCCTTTGTCGAGCCCCCTTCCCGCCCATTGATCTAGTCATTTTGGATCCTCCTTGACATAACATGGTAACCCACTCTCAAGCTTGGATCCACAAACCCAACCTGAAGTACGCCCACTATCACACTGTTGTTGACCTTCCCAAGGAATCAAAGACAATACGCTCCGCCCTTAACCATGATGGCTAGACCAAAGCACTGCAAGATGAGATCCAAGCTCTCTAAGACAACAACATTTGGACACTCGTGCCTCGTTCCCCTCACATGGATGTTATTGGTTGCAAGTGGGTCTTCAAGACCAAAATCAATGTCGACGGTACTCTCGATCGGTTGAAAGCTCCCCTTGATGTCAAGGGCTTCCACCAAATTGATGGTATCAATTGTACATAGACATTCTCTCCTGTAATCAAGCTCGGCACCATCCGAATTTCTCAATATTGCCCTTGTTCGCCTTTGGAATATTCGCCAACTCAATGTCAAGAATGTCTTTCTCCACGGTGATTTGGGGTGTAAAAAAAATTGATGAACTGGTAAACCAGACCGAACTGGACCGAACTGGTGGGTTAGGTCCTGTACCGAGTTTGGTTCAGTTCGGTACCGATTTTATTTTTCCTAAAATCGGTCTAGTTCCGATTTTGCTTTTTCTAAAATAGAACCGAACCAGACCAGTTCATATATATATTATAATTTTTTATATTGTATATAATTTTTATATATAATTATACATAAAATAGTTTTATATTATATAATAATTACTAATTATTATAATTTTAAATTTTAAAATCTTATATCACTATAATCTATTGTATTAATAGTTATACTAATACTATATAGTGCGTATTAATAGCTTTACTAATACTATATCACTATATATTATAAAATGTTATAATATATCACTATATTATATATTATAATATATCATTATAGTCTATAATATAATATATCAATATAGTCTATAAAATAATATATTACTATAGTCTATAATACAATTATAATGAGTATGTTGGCGCCCATCTCTCCCGTCTCTCTCTCGAACCCGTCTCTCTCTAAACTCTTGTTACAGATCTGACTCGAGGGGGTGGGAGGGAGGGGGAACGGGAGCCCCTCCCTCTCTCCCCACCCCCGTCCCCTCTATGTATTGCTCCGTTTTTGTGTTTGTTGTGTTTTTGCAGGCTAAATAAAGGAGAATCGCAGATCTGGAGCTTCTGGCGACTATAGACCAGCACACGCCCCTCCATGGCGTTGCCCAGCTGCCGAACTTCAAGACCACTGAAGGCGACGCCAAATGGAGCGGTGAATTGCTTGCACGCACGGCCTAAAGTTATTTGAGACGTTCGGTGAGTGGCTATCTTGCACCATCAGGAGGTCCTCTGTCGTCGCCACACGCAGCGCCATTGGAGTCTGTGAGTCCAGAACCTCCAAGATCGGTCAATGGTTTTCCTCTCAGAGTAGTGCTTGTATTGCACGTGCCACTGCAGCCTCTTGGAGCATTGCCCTTTTTTTCGCTTTCACAGTGGTTTTTCCATTGTAATTTATTTCGTGTCCTGTCTTTCCTTTATAAAAAAATAAAAATCCAAAACTTTTGTCCCTTCGGACCTTGGTCCGAACAACATGATCCCCGCGTAGTCGGGGTATGGAGTTTTGGTGCACTTTACTCCGCGTAGTCGGGGTATGGGTTTTGTCACCTAATTACTGTTACTCTGTCGGGGATAGTGATGTGCACGACGGATCTCTTAGACTTAGGTCTTTAGAGATTAGTCGTCTAGACTAGACCATGTCAGTCACGAAAGTGTGCTGGGAAGCTATTAACGTTTGTAACTGACTTGTTTTAAGTCAAATTTATATGTCCTCTATGAATGAATTGTGATCCCCTATTATAAAAAATAAATAATAATAATAGTATTAATAATAATAATAATAATAATAATATACCACAATTATAATATATATTATAATCTACCACAATATATTATCACTATAGTATTATATTATTATATATATTATATAATATATCATATAATATATTAAAACCGAAAAATTGGACCAAAACCGGTAAAACCGGAAGTACCGGTTTAGGGGGGTAACCGGTGCGGAATTAGCGCAAAAATGCAAAACTTGTGCATTTTGGTTCAGTCCCAAATTTTGTCCAAAATCGGATCAAACCAGACCGATTACACCCCTAATGGTGATCTCTAGGAGGATGTGTTTATTTATAAAATAAATAAATAAATAAGAATAAAAATTGAAACAAAATGAAAATGTGATTTTGGCCTAGTGGTAAGTTGTAGCGAGCACCGCTCTTCTTTTAATACGCTTGAATGGCTGTGAGATTTGGATGATCTCTCCAAGTGACACATCAAATAGTGACTACAAAGCCTCTTAAAATTAAAATTAGGAGGGACGCTAAAAGTCATCTCACACAGTACATTTTATATATTTTAGATTTTATTTTATTTTATTTTTATTAAACTAATTAAGTTGTTCTACTCATCATTCATACATCACATACTTTTTATAAAAAATAGAAAAAAATAAAATAAAAGTGATATTGTGTGTGGTGTATGGAATGATAAGAAGAATTATTATAAAATTAGAATTTATAAAAGTTTAGGGCTCATATTTTAGGATTTATTTATTTAGTTTATTGTAAAGTAATTAATGAATCACGACATGGTGGTGTGTGATTCGAGAGCCTAAAAACCATTTTTACAAATAAAAGATTGAGATCATAGGGGTTGAAAAAAAACTCCAATGAATTGTAAATGATATATTGTAGATTTTTATAAAACTTTAAAACTTTCCTTTTGTACGTAATATTAGAAATATATTATAAACACTTTTACAAACACACATATTTAGGAGGACGGTCGATATTGTTATATTAGAAATTTGTGGAAAAAATGTAAAGGAACACTGCCAAGGTTGGTCGATGTTAACCCAAGGGAAATTTTACCTAAATTAAATCTGGAATTTCTTAGCTGATCTCTTTTGTATAGCCTGATTGAAGAGTCCCGTCTCATAATTAATTCATTCTCAAACGTCTTGTCCAATAAGCATTAATAATTGATGAAAGCCTCAATATATACATGAATTGCATCCATTTAAATAACTTGACTTGGAGTACTGATCCACCTCACATATTTTAATTCCTTACCATGCCTTAGAAACGAATAGGTACAACATTATGACTACCCATTTCCAAACAACAACAAAGATGATGCCTGATTTCTAATTTTAAACCATGAGGATTAAAGGTATTATATACTTCAGGATCAGGATGTTGACATAGAAGGCAAACCCCACACTCTTTCTGTAACACCCCGCTCCTTCTTTCTAACGTAAGGCCTCTTCTTTCTGACGTAAGCAAATTCTGAGGATGGAAATTATGTAATAGTCTACCCTTCTCTCTAGCGATTGCGAGCCTCGTTATGCATGCCAAACCTTGATGGCGTATTTTAAAAGATACTATGTGATTTCTAAAGTACGCTCAGTGTTTTAAATGTACTGGAAATATTTATATGGGGTATTTCTAGTGTTATTAAATAAAACTTGATTTTAAATAAGACAATTATAATATCTTTGAGGAGCTCCAAAAATATTATAATTGTCGGAAATCATTTTAATATCATTTATTAAAATGATTTCGGTTATTTAAAATATTATGTGATTTAAATTTTGTTGAAAACTCTAATTAATTAAATGGTTTTTATTCCCTTAAAGATATCAAATAAGACTTCATCATTTTATTAATGATGAAGGAATATTATTTTATAACCTAAAGTTTAGTTTAAATAATACTCTACCTTAATTCCTTTCAGTGCTTTTAATTAAGTTAATGTTTACACATTTTCAAATCAGCATTTTAATTCTCTACCGTTGGCTCGTTTTGTAAATCCCAAGATGAAGGGACTGGATTAAATACCCAAGCCCCTCCCTCTTTTCCCTCACTTTTCCCTCCCCTCTCTCTTTCCTCCCTCTCCCTTACGTCGCACGCCTCCCTCTACCTCTCAATCGGTTCTTCCTCCTCCAGCCTAGTGATGCCGCACGCCGCCCAACCTCACCTCCTCCACTATCGGTGTCCTCTCACATCGGCAAGCTTCACACCACCCCCACCTCACCCTCTCTCTCTTCTCACGGTAAACCGATGCATAAAACCCATTTCTCCTCCTTGCGCCACCATACGCGGCCACCCACGGCCACCAAGCACCACCATGAGCTCCCTCTTCCCTCCCCCTTCCTCCTCCACTTGACCCGAGGCCCATAGCCTCCCTCACATGCATGGGTGTTTTCCCCTGAACGCACGGGTTTATCACCCTTACGCTGCTGTGTGCGGCTACCCCAGCAGCCGCACCACCACCGGAGCTTCCTCTGGCCACCATCAACCTACCCCAACCACCCATAGTGCTAATCTACCTCTCACTCTCCCACAGCTCCTCTCCACCTGTTGGCTTAGATTCGCCACCGTAGCTCCACTAGCAACCTCCTGAGCTCCCCCATGGCCAGCCGTGACCAGCCAAGCTTCCCCTTCCATTTCCATGCCTTAAGCACACGGATTCCCCTTGGAAACCCATGGCTCCGCCGTGCTCCGCCACCCCAGCCGCCATGAGACCACCTTCAACCTCCCTTGGCCTCCCTAGCCTAGCCCCAAGCCCAAACCACCACTTTATGTGGTGGACATCCACCATACATGGTGGACAGCCACTGTACGTAGGTTAGCTGCCACATACGACCCTTCCGACTTCATCGACCATGATAGTCAACAAGCAACTCATGGATTAGCCCGTCGATGGTATAACTCTCTATCCCTCGTTATTTATGTTATTAGTTGATTGGTTAGGTTGGAGACTTTGCTGTTAGTATTGTGGAGTTCGCTATATTGTGATGTGATGTGTAGTGAAGTGTTAGGAGTAGTTTGGAAATGTGCGGTGTAGTGTTGTGGACTGTGTCGTAATGGTGGCGTGGAGTCGTGTGGATTGGGCAGAGAGTGTGTACTCTCACGGCGTAGTGTGGGATAAGGAGAGTATATGTAAAATATACTCTCTTGGCGTAATGTGGAATGAGAAGAGTACACGTGGAGTGTACTCTGTGTAGCGTGTGTGAAGGAAGTACATGTGAAGGGTACTCCATGAGGTGAAGTGACACACCGTCTGGCATGTTGTAGAGATAAGGATGGTTGTATGGTTGATGGGAGTAGAGCATGATGAATAGTGTCGAGAACTATGGAACAGTATCCCAAGGTAATTAAGACGTACACTGTAGTCTGAGGTAACAGGTGTCATCATACTTGACTTATGGCTGGGAGTATGTGTGAAGTGGCAGAACAAGTGTAAGAGTGCGCAGCGGAAGTGTGACTGGGGAATGTCACGAAGTGACATGACTACTAGCAGTTGTGCTTATGATGGGTGAGGAGTTAGTGTAAAAATGACGTAGCATGAATGTGACGAGATGTCACGATGTGACAAGAGTACATGGGGGACCATACTCGTGATGAATTAGGAGTTAGCATAGAATGACGTAGCAGGATGTCAGGTGACGTGACAAGGTCACAGTATAGCTTGGGAGTAGTCTCGAGCTATATGATGTGACGTAAGCCATAGTGATAAATGGAGTCTTGTCATATTAAGTGTTGGGATAAACTGTAAAAAAAGGGACGGGTAGCATGAAGAGTCATGCTAGCCGAGTTAAGAGAAGGTTGGTAATGGAGTATGGCGCTTGTCCTTACAAGCATGTGATTAATGTGTTATATGTTGGTCTTAGGTGATAAAAGGGTAAGGTACATGTGTAATCTGGTGAGACACATGTGTCAGACAGATTCACCATATGTAATGAGTACTATGTCCTAAGCATGGTTACACGGTGCTCCAGCCTTAGAGTTGGCTTAGAGCTGTGTGGCATGTATGGATGGGAATGAGGATTAGTGTGAGCTAAGATTCACAAAGGCAATAACGGATGTATTGTCTAGGATTGGGATGCGTGACTCTGTCAGTCAGAATCATCCGTCGGAATGTGGTTAGTACGAAGAGTAAGACAAAGGCATTAGTATCTTAATCCTAAGGTGAATCATGGGTTCACCTTAGTGAATGAGCACTTGAAGTAGAACGTTGAGTTTGGAAAAGATAGTAACCGTAAGTAGATCCCGAAGGTTTTAGCATAGTAAAGGGCACGTAAGAGCACGGGATAGAAGGAGAGTGTTCCAAGTGAAGTGTAGCTCTATTTCTAGCTTAAGTTGCTTATGCATTAGATAGAGAATGACGTTAAGGTTATGTGTATGCATGTAGGTTGTCATCAGACACGCACATGAATGGACTGCATGAAATGAGTATGGCATGGAGTCCAGGTAAGTATTATGTTCATACTCTTCTAGAGTTTTCTAAAATATACAAAAGTGAAAATGAAACGCTTTCTCTTTACGATGCCTTACGAAATGACATGAAAGATGTTTTACATAAGCATGCTAAGCGTTTAAAGGTATACGTATGTATGGCCCTTCTTGGCAGCCCCTTTTTACGTAACCCAAAGTATTAATTGTATGCTTGTGAATGGATGACTATATGCAGTATCTATTGTATGTATTTTTCTACAAAAGGAAATGTTAAGGCTTACGCCTCGTGCTTTACTTTAAACGAAGCGAAGAAACTGTTTTAAAAGGTCCCTATGAACTGATGTTTTAAGGATGCCATAAACTGATACTTTAAAAGATGCCATGAAAGATGATATTTAAGCTCTTGCTTTTAAATGAGGTTTTTCCATGAAAGAACTACTAAATGAAAAGGAGTAAAAAGGAAAAGACTAAACTGAAAGAAATGATTGAATGTTTAATGTATGAAAATACGTAACGGCCATATGAATGAATGAAAAGGGTACCAATGGAATGGGCAAATTGCAATGTCGGCTAAGTAGTGATAGTAGTGCACCCAATGCTGCCCCCAGACTGAAAAGGTATTCCCAACCCGTGTCCACGGGCGGAGTCTGGGTCTAAAAGAAGACCGCTAACCTCAACACACGAGGCGTAATAGTGTATACTGGCCAATGAAAGTGATAAGAATGAATGTATGAACGCATGAATGCATCGAATTCTTTGAGAAATGAAGGCACTAACGGGAGAAACGTTTTACGAATAGAAAGCCCATTTTTAAAGAAAAACCTCGTCCAGTGATGCTTTCAAACGAACGCATGCATGCATGTACGTATAGTATGTATGGTATGATGAACGCATGAATGAAAACCTATGTTATTATATTTTAACTGTATGAAGTAATGCTTACGAGTCATCGACTCACTTTAGTTTTTATGTATGCCCCTCCCCCCACAAGGACTTAATGAGCAGTACGCGTCAGGACAGACACGGCCCAAGGGAAAGAGTATGGAAGTCTAGGCATAAAGTTTTAAAATTATGAGAGGCCTTTTTATTTAAAGATTTATGTTTTCTGTTGTAAACCTCTTTTATTCTCAAAGCACATTTTATTTTATAACGTAGAGTCTAGCACCCTAGGTATGGAAGTAAAAAGTTTTAAATCGGACAGTAATTCTCGACGTCCTTTCTAAAATCATTTTATAAAAAGTCTCACCACAAGGACGGGCGTTACACTTTCACCTTCACGTTTGAGCTACTTGTTTTAACTGATGCTCCAATGTAGCTCCCATCCATCCAAATTATTTGACCACTCCAAAAACCACTTGGTTGGTAGATACAGCCCAAACCCAAATGGCCCTACAGAAGGGTGATCTTCGGGGCCACGAAGGACTAAGGGTTCTTTTACATGACCTTCATTAGTCTCAAAATGATAAACAAACTCAACAAACTGGCCTTGATCAGGATGACTGCCCTTGAAAATCCTTGGATCTGAATTCTATACCTCATCAACTTCATAAATACTAAAATGAATATATCCCTCCCACTTACTATATATTATTATCTAAGTTTGGATGGATTTGAAGTGCTACATGAGAACCAAAACTTCTCATGCTGAACCACCTTGGAATTTCAGCTCCCAAGGAAGAGCCATACATTACCTTGGGATTAACTTATCAAAGAGATAGGGGCAGTAACCAAAACTTTCTAATATGTCCATTAAAATGTTATCTAAGACCTCTCAATTGAAAAAACAAGCAATATCTAAAAACAATTTCTTTTGCAAATCCTCCAATCCATCAAAACCTACTTGAAGTATATCTAAAATTCCTTTATTAGGATTTGCTTTCATTTGATCCTAAGCACCTTTCCATGCATTTGTTCCTCTACCAAAACAAGGAGGACCCTAAAACTTTGAGAGCTAAAGGAAGGCCTTGAGCATATTTCACAAAGCCTTTGGATAAATCCACATAATTATCTTCAAGATAGGGTTTCTTAAAAGCTGCCAAACTAAAGAGCTGCAATGCTTCATCATTATTCAACTCATTAACCATATCATTCCCTCCATGTCTTTTCAATAAATGGTTATATCTGCTCGTTAAAATTATTCTACTCCCCGGACCAAACTAATCATGGCTCCCAACTAATGCTGTTAGATGTTCTTCTTTGTCCACATCATCATGGACTAAAAATACATTTTTATACCATAGTCTATTCGTATCATATTCATTCCCTGACGATCGTCCCATATATTTATTGCCCTTTAAATGAAGATCTTAGAAAGAAGTTGTTTTTGTAAAGAAACTAAACCACGATTTCTAGTTTCTTCTCTACTACAGGCAATAAAGCTGCTAGCTTCAAATTGGTAAGATATTCTATCATAAATGACTTCTATCAAAGTTGTCTTACCCACTCCAGCCATACCATGAATTCCTATTGAGCAAACATCATCCAATCCAATACCAAGTATGTTGATCATTTCCTCCACACGGGATTCTATTCCAACAAGGTCCTTTGAAAGAGTTGAAAAGTAACAAATCAATCCTTGAAGTATCCTTTTAATGATTTCTTGGACAATTGTTGATTCATACATAAGAAAATGGATAAGATAATTAATTATTATGAGATAGTGATAGCCTTTCAAGAGCCAAATGTATGATAATGTATTAATGTGCAATATAGCACATTATAAGGAGCATGGTTTTGGGATTTTGGTTGTAACCTCCATGATCCCTTTGTATAAGGTATTAATCTACCATAAATATGGGTTATCAATAAAATTAGAGTGTCATTCTCATATCTACAATATTATAGCACCCTAATAAAGTTTAACTTTTGACCCTTACATTTCCATTTTTTTTTAGTGAGAATTAGGAGAGTTTAGGTGTTGTTTCTAAATTAAAATGCATCGGAGAGGTCTCCCTCAGCGACTTCAACTCAACGGGAGTCACCTCTAAATGCCACGAGAAACCAGCAAACTCCTCCGGAGCGGTGTCACCCTGTTCATCTGTGGCAAGGGCAGCGTCGGAAGTTCTTGCCAACCCAAAAGGATGCAAGGGTTTCTTGGGAGCCATTAACAACCAGGGAGAAAGAAAAGGAATCAAAGGGAACAACACAAGGATAAGTGCTTGAAAGAAGAAGAGGAATCAGAGAGAACAATGCAAGAAGAAGTGCTTAAAAGAGGGAGAGGAACACAGGATATCCAGCAGAAGAGAGAATAGACAAAGTAACCCATTGCTGAGAAGGAGGGGTATCTTATATAGGCATGCTCGACGGTTGACATCCCGAGGCAGTAGGAACCCAAGCGCCCCACGGAGTACCAGAATCCCACAATCGCTGCAATTCTAGAAGAGCGTATCCAGTAATGCGATGTGGGAAATAAGTAACCGTCTTACGAGAGTAATGATGAAGGGACTAAAGGGGCACCATATAATGTGGAACGGAACCTTCAAAGTATAGTCATACAAGTTGAAGTCGAACCGTTGCCAGGTATTGTTTAAAGACAAAAAGGTCACTCGGATATTGTTGGTGAGCAGAAGTGCTACATGTGAGCCCCGAGAAATCCGCAATCCCCCGTCCCTGGAAAGATAAGGCCCTAGGGCCAAACTTGCCCATAAAGTAAGTCATCTACAAGGGAAGATGAATAGTGATGGTTGATCGGACGAATAGACCTGACACTGCTCAGCCGCACCCTGCTCATGGGGACTCGTACAAGACAGAGCGGGAAATATGGAGGACCTTTGATATTCTAACATGGGAACATCGACAAACCACCAAAGATGCCAGCAGAGTAAGGCAAATCAAAGAACCACGCCGCATTAATGGCACCACTGCCCAAGCTACACGCCACATTAATGGCGTCATTGCAGAGGCAAGCCGCATTTAAGGATTATGAGAAAAAGAATAGTAAAAGGGACATGGACTCCACGGGGGTAGGCACGATCTACCCCCCTCCCCCAGGCAAACTCTACAAGAAAAGTTCTCTGATCCCTAGACTCTCTCATTTATAAACTTCCAAAATACTCTACTAACTTTGGTATCAGAGACTCTCTAGCCCCAAGACCACCCTGAATTAAATGTGATGTGGAACTTAACATGATCATGAGCTAAAATGAATGCTATGCTTGCATAACTCATGACAATACGAGGTACATAAAAATAGGCTATCAAGAATTGGCTTTACTAATAATTTATCTAAACTGACATGTGATGATTCTAATTTGTGATCAAATAAATTACCTCGTTTTGCAAATTCCAAAACTTTGTCTTATGAAATGCCATATGTCACTAATTTCCTAAAAATTTATTATAATACTTTACTTAATTAAATAAACACTATGGAGAGAACTTTAATAATTATTTTATTATATACCAAATTAATAAATACTAAAATGATTTAAATAGAAATAAAATATCTTCACTTTCAAATTATAACTTAGTAGGAAATTATATTTTACCTAAACTTTATCAATTAAATAGTGAGGCTCATTTCATAAAAATAGGCTTGATCATGTTTATAGCGTAAAAATATAAATTAAACTTGATTATACTTAAAATTCAAATCCTTGTAACCTATTATCATAATTAAATCATAAATGAATACTTAATATAATTTAAATTGTATACAAGACATAAGTGTCAGCTACATGCAGCAAGTACCAAATTAAACCCAAGTCAACATATTATATCTGTAAGTACAAATAGGCCGATGTAAAGAGACCCATTTTAAACATATTTTTTCGTGCCCAACTACATGCACGGAATCCGCTGTCGTTGTCCTCAGTCTAGCCACCTTGAATAATAGTCACTCAGTGTCCCTGTCTCCTTGCTTACAAACTAGCAGTTCCACCTCACTTATCGGTAGTGCACAATGTGTTTCATGTCTCTATGTTACGAAAGTATGCCCTGGGTCCTACACATGTATTGGAGTACGAGCCCCTTCATATTCGAGATGACCTCACCTATGAAGAAGCTCCAGTGAGAATATTAGCACAGAAGACCCAAGTGCTAAGAAACAAAACTATTCAAATGGTCAAGGTTCTTTGGAGTCATCACAGCAAGAGAGAAGCCACTTGGGAACACGAGGATGACATGAGAGAGAAGTATCCCTACCCATTTTAAACGAGGTACACTTCATCTCGACGACGAGATTTTTTTAGGAGGAGAGAATTTGTAACATGCATGTTCAAAATTTAGACA
Source organism: Juglans regia (assembly GCF_001411555.2). Taxonomy (NCBI): domain Eukaryota; kingdom Viridiplantae; phylum Streptophyta; class Magnoliopsida; order Fagales; family Juglandaceae; genus Juglans; species Juglans regia. The sequence goes on along the minus strand of NC_049911.1, from coordinate 10,447,509 downwards.
ATAAAGTAAATTTACTCCTTACTACTATTATTATTATTATTTTCATTATTTTTAGATTATTTATCTATTTATTTATTTTAGTTGTTTCATAAAAACAAATTTAAATCAATTATTAATTACGAATTAAGAGTCTGATAAAATTTTTACTTCTTTGTATTTTTAAACGTGTTTAATTCAAATTGCACTTCTGCCATGATCTCAAACTGCCAAGACCACTTCCTCTACACTTATCCCTCTAATCTTGTGACCATACTGAGTCCTCCTCCAACTGGGAATTCTTAGAACCACTCTGACTTAAACATGTCAAACCCCGATCTCCATCTATATATTTTTTCTCTTTGTCAACTCCTCAACACACTGACACAGCAAACAACACAAACTCAATTGAGAAATCAACCTCTGTTTCACAAAAACAAATAGAGCCCAACTAGTTCGTGCTTCTCCACCACTTCGTTCGAAGGAAACCCCACCGTGACTGGTGTAGATCGCCATCCAACTTCATCGATTCCCATCTCTTTCATGGTAAGTTCTCGTCGAATTATACACTTCATCTACCTAATTCCTTCTCCATAACCACCATCAAGACTAAATGTATTTTTGTTCTTTTCTTCTCCCAGTATTTCACCACAAATAGAAGCCTCTCACAGTGTTTTCTGCCGCCGTCAATCTTCACCAAACCCACCACCGCATGTTGTCCCTCAATGAGTTGAAATAAGCTCTACAATTAAAGCAGTCAAGTATCTTTACAAATACATCTACAAAGGTCATGGCCGTGTTGCTTTTAATGTAATCTCTTAATAAGATAGTCAAATCATTGATGAAATTGAATTATTTCAATCAGCTCGATGGTTTGCTGCACCTGAAGCCAAGTGGAGGATCTTTGGGTTTAATGTAAATGAGATGCATGCAACAGTATATAGCCTACACTTACATCTTGAAGATCAACATGTGGTGACTTTTCTTGCAAATCAAAACTTGAACAATCTTGTGAACTCTGACTTTTATGCAAAATCAATGTGATCATAATTTTTTTCAACAAATCATGTAAACGAAAACTCTTGAAAATTGTTGTATAAAGAATTTTCTAAGTTTTTTGTTTGGAGCATCAACATAAAATCTGGACCCCTCGAAAGAAACAGACAGATATTGGTATAATTATTTTAGCAAATCCACTTGAAGGTGAATGGCATTATCTACGGATATTATTAAATCATATAAGGGGTCATCTATATTTGAATCACCTCGAAACAGTTAAATGGTGTTGTCGCTCCAACATTTCGTGAAGCAGCTACATTGCATGGCTTATAAGAAACAGATAATAGCTTGGAAGATTGTTTACATGAAGCATCACTGTACTAAATGCCATACAGTTTGAGGCGACCATTTGCTACAATCTTGGTTTATTGTAATCCTACAAATCCAAGAGAATTATGGGAACATTTTGAAGAAAGTGTGTCAGCTAACTTTAAAAAAAATTGAAAATGATTCGATAAATGTCAGAAGATAAGTTTTACGGCATATTTCTTCCACACTTGAGCCAATAGGAAAGGACATCAACATGTTTCATCTTTTAGATGATGATATTTTTTTTTATGAAGACCAACTTCAATCTACGGAGATTAATGATGAATTGGCTATCATAATTCCAGAAGAAGATATTCTAGCATCAACAATTCTTAATAATGAATAATGACATGCTTATGATTCAACTTACAAAAAGTTTTATCAAATCAAGCAAGTTCATTCTTTATTGATGGTCTGGGTGGAATAAGAAAAATATTTATATACAGAGCGCTTCTTGCTACATTAAGATCTAAACAACTAATAGCGCTTGAAACTGCATCATCTGGTGTTAATGCATCTATTTTACCTGAAGCCCGAACAACACATTCACGATTTAAAATTATATTAAAATTTGACAAAAGCAACACTTGTAATGTTAGTAAACAAAGTGGACTTGCAAGATTATTACGTGTTGCAAAGTTAATCATATGAGATGAAGTCCATATGTCAAAAAAATAATCTATAAAAGCATTGGACATAATGCTTCTGGACATCAATGATTCAGAATTATTATTTGGTGGCAAGGTTGTTGTGTTTGGTAGAGATTTTCGACAAATTTTACCTGTTGTTCAAAAATGTACAAGACAAGAACAGATTGATGCAAATTTACTCTCTTCTTACTTATGGCCTACTTTGACCAAGATTTACTAAACTCAAAACATGCGAGCAAAATTAGATCCAGATTTTTCAAATTACTTGCTTCAATTAGGTAACGGTGTATTGCCAATCACAATTGAAGAAAAGACAAGAATTCCTAATAATATGCTTATCTATTATGAAAATTATGATGTTTCTTTGCAAAAATTGATAGATGCTGTTTTTTTTAACATTCATGATTACTCAAAGAATTTTTCTGAAATGTTGAATCGAGCTATATTGACTCCGAGGAACAATTCTTTTGATGAAATAAATGCCACACTTATACAAATGTTTCCTTGTGAACTCAAACAATATTATAACTTCAATAAAACAATTGATACATTTTAACAAGGCATTATGGACGACTTTTTGAATACTTTGATGCTAAATGGGGTTCCTCCTCATGAATTGCTACTTAAGAAAAATTGTCCAATTATGTTGCTTGGAAACATTAATCCTTCAGAAGGCTTATGCAATGGAACTCATTTGATATGTCGCAACTTTGAACATAATATCATTGATGCAGAAATTGCAATTGGTCATCATAATGGTAAAAGAGTTTGTATATCAAGAATTTCATTCTTACCAAATCCTGATAAAAACAATGGGTTCTCATTCAAGTGAACTCAATTTCCTATCAGACTAAGTTTTGCAATGACAATCAACAAAGCACAAGGCCAAATATTGGATTTTGTAGGGATATATTTGTCATAACCTGTGTTCTCTCATGGACAATTGTATGTAGCATTATCAAGAGCTGAGACTGTTCCTTCGGTAAAAATTCTAATCAAGCCAACATCAACTGATACATCTCAAGACAATTACACAAAAAATATTCTGTATAGAGAATTATTAAGCTTGGCATTCTCATCTTAACATTATAGAAGTAGGTTGATTGAATAGTCTACATTCCTATTGTCATTATTTTATAAAAGTTCAAGTTTAAATACTAATTCATTTTTTTCTTTTTTACATGATCGGTGTCCAAGATGCGAAAGCTTTATACATCCATCAAGGATATCACGCCGAGCACAAGAAATTAGAAAATCAAAATGGTTTTAGCAGAGAAGTCTCTAAAACGTACAGCACAACATTCGCCGTTAAAATATCAAAACTTAACCTTGATTGATTCTGAGGTATGGTACTTGTTTTTTTTATATTTATAAAACATTGTAACTTTATGTTTCATAATGTAAAACATTATCTTAATAATATTAACCATATATTAGTCTCTACTGAAAATATATTATTTTAATATTTTACAGGGCAATCGACTGCAAGCCACATGTTTGATAAAAATATTGATTCACGCGATAACACTTTGCATATATTCCAATCATACTACATCAATAATGCTTATCTGAAGCCCTTAGATCCTAAACATAAAATTGAATCCCATCAATATCAGTGGGTATTAAACTCAAGGACAATTTATGAAGAAATTTCAGATGATGAAGAAGCATTGCAGCCACCAAATTATAATATCATCCATTCAGTGAACTTGATAGTTATAAAGATTCAATTGCAGAAATAGGTAAATGTCTATTCAAAATTTTCAAATTCTTTCGTAACTATGTTTATTAACAAACTAAAAAGTTTAAACATGATTTATTAGATTTATTGGCAATTGTATTATACATTGAGCCAGCTAGAGAAGTAAACACAGCAAATGGTCCCATAATATTGCAAGAAATATATGTGACTGATCTTGAAGAATACAAGTAACCTATTGAATAAAATGTTTTCCACTTTCAGTATAATATGAAAACTAAAAAAGTTTCATTTAAAAAGATCAAAAAAAATGGGGGCTACACAATAAACATGTTCGATTATAACTTGATGACGTCTATTTGAAGTTTCTATAGATGTATTTGTTGATCTTGGTGGCAAAGAATATGTCGAATTGTTATGATTAGCATAATCCGTTGTATTGGGTGTAGATGCATCAATTTCTTGATCGGTCAAAAAGATACTCATCTCTTGAGAATATCCAACATCTTGTGAAAGGAAGATCTTAATTGGATTGATATCATCATGAGAGAGACATCTTTTTTCTGTACAACATCAGCATTTTCATCACCATTGATAATTTGTGTATAATCATTCAAGACAATTGTTTGATAGACAGAAGATTGTCCAAGTTGAATAGCACCACTTGTTGATGCTTTCTGTCAATGATACTTTTCTCTTCTTTTTTGACTTCATTCTTCTTTTTGTTCTTCTGGTAAGAGATTATATTGAATTTTTGTCATCGATTGTTTTGCACGACCTTGTGAATTTTTTAAAAGAAATTAGATAAAAATATTGATCGAAATTATTTCTAATGAAATTGTCATAACTTGTTAAGGTCATCTTATCACTATTCATTTTGATTGTCAAGAAAAGAGGTATGTCAATGATTGCGTCGAATTGGAAAAACCAAATCCAAGTGAAGGAATGATCAGCACAATCAATTTGGAATTGATATCTAAAAGGAAGTACAATTGCCACTAATAAATAATATGTAAGTGTTTACACTGAGAAGTAAAATTGATGTAAAAAAAATTATATATAACAAAGACAATTGTAGTAAAAAAATATAAAGATGAAAAGCACATTTATTGTAATGCCGCAATGTAAGGCCCAAACTACATGGCCTATTTTCCAAAAAGACTAGTAAATGATACAATTGGAACCCCATTGAAACCTTATAAAGAGCAAGAACTTCTCATTCTCAAGTAATATGGGATCTCATACACCACCTACCATTATCCTTATCATATGGGGTATCACAATCTTCCCCCCTTAAATTTCCGACGTCCTCGTTGAGCTTGTCTGTTATAGATGGCATGGTTCAAGTCCCAGATTTTTTGTTGGGTTAGGCTCTGATACCAGTAATAATGCCTCGATGGAAGGCCCAAACCACATGGCCTATACTCCAAAAGGACTAGTCAATAATACAATTGGAATCTCATTGAAACCTTATAAATAGCAAAAACTGCTCTTTCCCAAGTAATGTGAAATCTCAGACACCACCTACCCTTATCCTTATCATATAGGGTATCACAATCTCCTCCCTTAAATTCCCAACGTCCTCGTCGGGGCTTTCCATTGTAGGTGGCATGGCTCAAGTCCCACATGGCTTTGATATCATTTGTAATGCTCCAATGGAATGCCCAAATCACATGGTCTATATTCCAAAAGAACTAGTCAATGATACAATTGTAGCCCTATTAAAACCTTATAAAGAGCAAGAACTTCTCCTTTCCAAACAATATGGGATCTCATACATCACCTATCTTTATCCTTATCATATGGGGTATCACATTTTTTAAACAAAACAATATAGCAAATAGATACAAAATCAAAGAATTGAATAGATAAAGAATAAGAATTACAAAAAAGAATAATAGCTAAAGTTAATGTCCACAATATTGAAATAATAAAAGCAAAACAAAACATAACCTTAAATCAACAAATAAAATATACAAAGCCAACAAATAAAATTTAAACATATAAAGAAATCTTGGTAAATGCTTAAAGTAGTTGCAGCTGAATCTAATACCTTGGTAAGCACAATTATGAAACACAACAATATAAAAAAATAAGTACAAAATCATATATTAAATAGATAAATATTAAATATTTATGCTCAACGAATATTGACAATTTCAAAAAAATAATAATATTAGAAATAAATTAGCACATTATTCAAATATTATAACAACGGGATATTACCATTCTAAATTAATAGATAAAGTTTAGAAAGCTAACAGACATATAATAAAAAAAATATATATTAAAATGAAAATGCAAAGTATACCAAGAAGCAAATGATAGCTGGAAAAGGTGTGACCACCAACTCATTTTTTTTCGATTGTTCACGAGTCTTATCTATGCGTTTTAAATTCTGAAGTTAGTTGTGTTTTAAATATTGTAGGTGATTTTTAAATGGGACCCAGTGTCTTAAAGTTTTCGAAATATTTTAAATGTCTAAAAATATTTTTAAGAGATGTATTTTTGGTATTATTGAACCAAGCCTAATTTTCAAGTAAGCATTTTTATATTGTGAAGCCTCGAAAATAATATATATTTAGAAAATTATTTATTTAAATGATTTTATTTCTTTAAGAATATTATTTAGTATTCGTTATTCGAAATATTCTCAAAAATACTTCTTTCCTTTACAAAAGCTCCCTGCTCAGGTGAAATAATCTTTCCAAGCACTACTGATAATCTAGAGACCAAAAGTTTGGAGAAAACCTTATAGATGACGTTGCAAAGACTTATCGGCCTGAACTTATCAAAATAGATGACGTTGCAAAGACTTATCGGCCTGAACTTATCAAAACCTTGGGGATTCTTCACTTTCGGAGTAAGAACAATGTAGGATGCTGTATAAACCTAAGGCAAGTCGCGACAGGTAAAGAACTCTCTCACGACTGCCATCACATCTTCTTTCACAATATTCCAGCTAGCCAAATAAAATGAAGATCCAAAACCATATGGTCTCGGACTACTATCTGATGCAATAGAACCAAAGGCCAACCTCACTTCCTCTTCCGAAGGCTCCAGCTGCAAATTCATTACCTCTAATGCCGATAATCCATGGGGAAAGTAAAGCTCCAAATCAGGCAGCGTAATCAATTCTTCTTGTGAGAGAAAATCCTCGAAATATTTCATTGCCTCCTCGTGCACTCTTTCTTGAGAGTCCAAAACAGCTCCATTAGATAACCTCATTTCCTTCACACATGAACTCCTCCTTCTCTGCGCAATAACCGCATGAAAGAATTTAGAGTTCTGATCACCCTCCTGCATGCACCACTTTATTTTTTTAATTTTTATAGATTAAACAACTTTTGAAATATTCTCCAATGATAGAGGATGGATTTTTGGGTTTTGTAAGATTGTAAGGGTTAAATTTATTTTAAAGTTATAAGAGACAATTTTTAAAATTTGTTTTAGAAGTGAGGAACTGTTTTTGGGATATTTAAGGATAAAAAGTTATTTTAAATTTTTAAAAAAGAAAAAAATATTTCCTAATATTTTTTATGAGAGTTAGGGGCGGGAGCCTCTTGCTCCTGCCCACAACATTGCTCAAACAACCCATTACACCTTAGCAATGTGCATCTTGTGTCGAATTCCATGATCATTTATTTTTCTCTTTCATTTCGAAGAGAATTGGTCTAATGTGTGTCGTACGTGTGATATTCATTGCGACCAAAAAAGCTGGTAAGACACTGTCAACCGTTTCAATTCTTTGTAATTAAATACAAAACACTAAGTACCTATTTATCCAAATAAACATTAGTAGCAAAAGTTTATGCATAATGGAATATATGATACGATTAAGGGAACCCAAAGTGAGGTAATATTTCATATTAAACCCAAATTGAGCTCTTTGAGAGATTGGATGAATACGGAGAAGAGATTGGATGAATACGGAAATATTGTTGTAGTTCAATAGAAATGTACAAAGATATTATTATAAGAAGAGAAGATCAGATCTTGGATCATCTACCAGTGCATGCAAAGCAAAAAGAGAAAAAAAAACCATCTATTTTGTTAAGAAATCTGGAGACCAAAAACCCATCTACAATCCTCAAACTAGTTCAATGGCATGAAAACAAAAAACTCAATGATGCAGAAAACAAACCTGAAGAGAGAAGAAGCATAGATGAAGACAAAGAGAAGATGCAAAGAAGAGAGAGACAGAGAGAAGAAGAGAGAGAAAGGTTACTTTTGGTGAGAAGAAGAAACATAAAATGAAGAGGGAAGAGAAAAACAGGAATGTAAAGACTGAAAAAGAAAAAAAAGGTAAAGATGCCGACCCTCTAACACAGCTGCACTAAAAGACCAAAACACCTTATTTCACCAGACACAAAAGAAGAAAATAGAAGGATAAAAAATACACAAACCACCAAACACAGACTACACACGGAGGCAACAAAAATAATGTTCACAACTATCCCCACTTATTATATGTAGTATAGATATTTTTAGCTTTGTGGGAATATTTTTTAATAATTGTCTGTGTAAGTAGTATCACACCTTTATCACAGCCTTGATGAGAACATCCTTTCCTATTTTACAAACAGATATCTCTATAACCTTCCCTTTCCTCTCCACTTTGTTGAACCTTGGTGCATAGAATGAACAATTATAGTGACAATAGATCCCCTTGTCATATAGTCCTCTAGAGGGAGTGATACAGTTAACAAGCACCAAATAAGTTTAAGTTACGGACTTGATGCAAGCCATGATCATATGAATTCACCTCTTCATAGCCCATCTTTTTCATCAACACCTTTATAAAATCCTTTCTCAATCGTAAGCTTTATTCATATCAAGTTTTAAGCAGATGTTATAACTCTCTTTTCTTTTTATTATAGTATGTATCAAGTGGAGTACATGCTAGGTGTATACGATGGATACTAGGTGTTGTGCTTATCGACCTGTACAGTGCTATAACTAATGCGTTAAGTATCACATCTGAGGAGTACATTCGCAAGAATGAAACTCAAAGAATTGATGTGGGCCCGCACAGACGGTGGAGAATGTGGTTTAATTTGATGCAAATCGAGGAACCTTCCCAGAGCTTGACATGCCGCGAATCCTCTTGAAAGAGGGGTGCCTTCGACATAAGCTAGCAAAACATTGCCAAGGATACCCCTGCTTAAAATAAAAGCACTCTGATTTTGCAAGATTATTTTGAGACAATCTTCAATCGATTTGCTAGTACCTTGAAAATGATTTTGTTCATCATACAGTTTTATAGGCTGTAACTTGAAACCTTGGTAGGATTTTTTAATTTTGGGAATAATAACAATGTGGGTATAATTTCTTTTGATGACAAAAACCCCTACATTAAGAAACATTAAGTACAGCTTGGCTTTATTTCCCACCCACGGTAGCCAATTTGCAATGGAATGAAATGACTATCCTTGAGGCACCATTATTTCATAAATGAACACATGTGCATGGTTTTGCACTGAATAAAGCACAAAGTGAGTCAAAATTCATTTAACCTTTAAGTTTAAAGCTCACAGTAGAGCTATAACAGCTCTGCTTAAAACTATAATGAATATTAAAAAAAGACTATAATGAATAATATAAATAAAATAATTCATGAAAGAAAGATTAAAAATTTAAAATCACAAGCAAATACTCAGAAAAGCCATTTCATGAATAAGGAGCCACATATATAAATAGTACCCTTCCAGTTCAGTCAAAATAATGACCATGAATTAGATACAGTGGAATAACAAAAGTATGTATATTACAGACACTTAAGTCATGGTCACCAATTTCCTAACCCAAAAGAATAATTCCATCTTCCATCTTAGATCAGTTCCCCTTAAGTTTTCTACAACCAAGTTTGAAAAATTCTCATAGTCATGATCACCAATTTCCTAACCCAACTAACAGAATCAAAGAATACGCTACCCTGAAGAAATTACAAATCTCTGACGGCTGTATATGTGTGAAGATAGAGACAGCACGGCCCCCATATACATTGCTTCGCAGGAGACGTGAGTAATGAATACATACTTCAAATAGTCATCTGCATCAAATTTCAATATCTACTCGGGTTTTGATCGGTTTAAGTTTGATCCCAAGACTCTCTGGAGAGAAAAGCTCTGGTGCTATGCATGAATGGCAAGAAGGGCTAGTTGGGTTCGAGCCATTACTTGATGAGGAGGCAAAATGTTGTTGTCTGTAGTAACCGAACCCCATCAAGAAGAATTCAATAGGAATTAGCATAGCATATGGATGCTCTTCCGTCACCAGTGAGCCACAAGCTTGAACCTATCATGCACAAGAATAGAATTGTCATATTATAACTCAGTACACCTGACTGAAAGTGAAAAGTAGAACAATAATGTGCCATACACACATGGGGTCCTCTAGTTATAAGTACGACACACATGGGGTCCTCTGGTTAAAAGCAAGAATCTGAATCATGTATATAAAAATAAACATGAGTTCATAAACTACCGATTCTAAAATGCCAGCCTTTTTTTCTTGGCTTGCTTTCCAAAATCAGAGGCCACAAAATCATAAAGTTGCAGATCATTAACAATGATTTATGATTCGATAAGAATTTACACTTGAATGACCCAGTTGATCATCTCATAGCAGCAGAAACTGTACTAGATGCCAATGTTTAATTCTTTTTTCCTTTTTCTTTCTTCTTCCATGCGTGCTATTATCCTTCTCATGTTAGACTGTGAAAGCATGTTAATCATCTTTTTCAGAGCTAATTATCCCATTACCACAATTGAAAGCTGAATGAGGAAAACATATGGAGGAAGACGAAACTGGTGGGAAAAGTATGCTACCTCAACAAGAGCGCAGCTTTTTCTTCCCATTTTGGCACTCATATACACAGATTCTGCGTGGAATTCACTACTTTCTCCTACAAAAATAAGTGTCTTGCACTGCAACTTCTTCAAGCCCTCTGTAAGGTCATGCCTCCTGTAGATAGACCATCTGATCAATATACCCAGGCGTTCTTGACACAATATGTAATTTTGTTGAATTTGTAATTGCAGCAACAAGAAGCCAGAATGATTAAAACTCAATTTGGCTTTGTTTGGTTTTTTTTTTTTTTTCAGTTTGCCTTGCTGATCTACTGAATCATACTATCACCATCCCATGGACATAAGCTGCTTTGTTTACTATGCAGCTTGTTTCAAGACAGATACCAACTTCGGTAAATTTTTGGAATGTGAAATGCATAAGTACCAGCTATGTGGCTTCTCGTTTCAACTGTAAACATATAAAGTTCAAATGGGCACCACAAGAAGATTTCAACTATAATAACAGGTTGAAGCCTTCATGGTGGGGGCAGTTCAAATTACATGGAAACAGAAGCTGGCAAAATAAAATGTGTATGGAATGGACAAGACTTACGCATTAATTGCTTGAAGGTACCGCATGACATTCAAACTCTGCCTTTCATCCAGTACCTTTAAGCACATCACAGAAAAAGAAAAAGAAAAGAAAAAAAAAAAGTGGTTCATGTGGGGTAGAGTTATCACTTTGTTCATTTTATTATCTAAATCAAATACATTGGCAAGAAATTATCGAAACAGAGATTTCCCTACCCTTCTGAAAGTGTGTATTATGTCCGACTCTGCACCATGCATGCCACACCTAAGTTCCTACAAGAAATATATGAAAATTAAAACATATCTTAAGAGCAGAGTGCCTGAAATATAAGGTGATTTGGTGTACCTTACTAAAGTAACGCTGGAGGAGGCATTCCTTCAGTACACCACACATGCCATAGAAGTATAACAAATTCAACAATACCTGCAAAAGTGGAATTCATGCAATCTTATACAAAAATATCCCAAGCATTGATTCTCTAGTTTTACTTCTCAAAGAGAAAAACAAAAAACAAAAAAGTTGTTAAAAAAAAGGGTGTATTGCAGGTCTAAGCTTGATCTTTCTTGTGTAATGCTTAAGAAGTCTGTTCTCCTACAATTCCCCAGACAGAACCCCACAAGAAGGGTTCAGTGCTAGGGAGTGTTCAGACTTTGAACAGTGAGTGCAGCCCATTCAAGGTATCAAATAGCACAGTTACACACAAAAGACCCCCTCCTGCCCTTTCGCAACGTCAGGTTACTAAATTACCCACTAGGACTGTACAAAAGTTCATTGGTACTCATCTCAGCCTCCACTCTGGACACTGATATCTAATGGTGCCTTCATTACATCAATTGCACATATTCCAATTAGCTATGTACCATGACTGCTGCCACATAATAGTTTTTCACATTCACAAGCACATTTGACAGAGTCCTGGTGATTAGAACCTTATTGTAGAGCCACTCAGTCCATGATGGTGCTTTACAGATAGGGGACACCAGAATCAACCCAAGCACCCGCTCTGTATATTTCATCTGCGATATGGTAACAAAAAACAAAAACAAAAAAAGCACATGACTTACAGAATAAGAACATCATGACAAATACAGTGCAGCTGCATTTGGCCAACTTACTGCAAAGAGGGTAAGGATATAAGCTCCAGCTGTTACACCTAAGCACAGAACCTCTTTCAGCCTGAAGTGGAAAAAATCAATAATTGCTTAAAAAACTACAAGTGAGAATGGGCGAAGAGATATCTAGCTTAAAATAGCTGGATTAAATTGTACTATAGGGTGATATTCAAACCCCATTACAGGACCTAATGCAAAGCAAATATGCATGTGCCTTTACTTCAGCAAATAACGAAAGCTACATTAAACATGAAAACCCTAAACCTTGATTAATAAATGTTGTAGGAAATTCTTAATCAGGAAACGCCAAACAAGGCTGGATTGCAATTAACACTCAGATGCTAGTTCTTCATTTCTACATGAACTAAAGAACCTAATACAGTAATAAATGAGACGAGAAAAATTGGCACCAAAATATTGGATCTTACTGATTAATAGTGCAACATATATCAGAAAAAATATTCTCAAAACTATGACTTCGCAAGCCAAGCATCAATCTCATTAACAAATTAACCTTCCTAAGCCTTCAGCATTACATGCAGCAGATCTATCATCAAAATGCAGCATTAGGTACCTACTCTAAAATTTCAAACTTATACACAGATCAAGCCAAGAGGAAGTTGTGGCAGCCAGGGTGTCTAGCATAAATTGCAAACCTTGAGACAAATAACTACTGGGTTTGAAGTTAACCAGTTAATTGGAGCCAAGGCAATTAATGTTGCAAGCAACAGGGTGGTGCATTAATTTTTGTTTACCATGCAACATAATTGAGAAAAAAGGGGGCAAAACACAAGGGCATAAGATGTAACGGAGATAACCACTTTAGCTAGGTTGTGGAATCACTTCTTTGAACCATGTTGGGGATTTTGAAAAAATATAACCCTCCAAGCTAATGTGGCAAATGCTGCCCTTGAAAGGTTGATTGTATATATGCATCACTTTTGGGTCATCTCTTCATTGCAACAAGCATCAATCTCATTTGAATTATCTTGGCCCCCTCCCCAACAAATCTAGCAACATACCCTGCCTTCCAGTAGACCATGTTGGTAGCCTGGTATAAGGTCTAAATCCCATGGGCTTAGACAACTAAAGTGTTATTAAAACATCATATAGTCAAGAAGAAGGGAGAAGAAAGAATAAGCAGTATTTTTCTTTTTGATAACGAAGTCAGTTTTATTAAGAGCACAGAGAGACGCAACCCAAGTAGGAGAAGAAGAAACAGTAAGTAAAGCATTCATGACAAAGAGCATACCAAAACAGTCTAAAATGATAATATTAATGCAAATATTAAATATAAAACAAAACAGTATAATCGAATAACTGTTGAGCAAATAAAATCAGTAAAAGAAAAAACTGAATTATAGCCAGAATTGAATAATAGTGTGATCTGCTACACTCATTTCAAAGCTTCACATTTGTTCTTATTCAGAATAAGAATGAAATGAGAATATAATGAGATATCATCATTTGATGAATGAAATCAAATGTAACATCACGTTTTTCTAAGTGTTTCATTAGAATAAAAAAATGAAGAAAAACAAGCATATGTTTTACTAAATCAATTAGCCAGTGTATAATTGAAAAAATAAGCATCCAAGTAAATCTGATTATTTTAAAACACTACAATATCCTCTTCTTAATCTATCACATTTCAAGCTAGGAGATTCCAAGTAAGCTTTTCTCATAAAACATTCAAGTAAATCTGATGATTCTGAAAACAGTAGACAAATATTCAACAAAACAAGTGGAAAAATTCAAGACTCCCCTAGCTTTAATATATTATCCTGAAAACCTAGTTCTAAATTTTAGGCCATCAGTGCAATCTGATATAGCTCTACATTCATTCAACATTTTACCATGCTAAACTGAGCTGCCTGCCCTTTTCTTATATTCCAGATAACTTGTTATGAAAATATCTAGATTCCAAAGTAGAACATGTTGAAACTGAAAAACCAAAGGCACTTCCTCTTATTCATTCACTAGAGTTCTTTCTTTTTAAGGAAAGGAGTGTTAGAGTAAGACCCACACTTCCAGTTGTCCAGTTAAAACAAGAAGGTTAACAAGATTGGAAACTCATCAACTTCATCAAGATAACACATTTTTGAATGGTACTGATGTCTTTTCCAACATTGACCACAATAACTCTTTATTTGGAACTCTACAATATCCCGGCACATTTTTGGATAAGAATGAAAAAAAATTAGGATTCATAAGTGGAAAACTAGTATGTCACACACTGAAACAAATTGAAATCAAGGGGCCCACAGATTGAACAAAAATAACTAAACAACAAATCCCATAAGGAAAAGAAGTTGAGTGATAGAAAAAATTACAATTCAATGTAATGAACATTCATTTCCTGAAATCATTAAGTATTCAATATGATGAGTCTTAGAGCCCCCATCATTCCCTTAAATAAAATAAAAAATCATTCCCCCCATTCCCGCCGATATAAAGTAAAATGCAAAACAATTGTAAAACTAGTAAAAGAGAACAACATTAACATACCCAAAGAAATCGAGCACTTCAGCTACCTGGTCTGCAAGATCGTCCACGCTAGGCAATGGAGCATCTGAAGAAATGACATCAGCTCCTACCTGCAACAACTCTTAAACAAATGGAAGACAGAAACGACATTAACATCAACAAAAGAACGAATTTTCAGTGCCACACTGATGTCCAAATAAATGCATGGCTGATACTGACCTCATGGCCTGGGGCATCAATGTGGTAAATGCAGAAGTTATGAAGCAGCAAAGAAGTTGCATCTGGACAGAAGAAGAGGCCTTGGAAACAAGACATGTCTGTAAAAGCCCAGAAAACAAGTAAACGCCTAGAAACTGAAAAAATATTTTCAGTTCTAGAAAATTTGGATTGAGCAAAAACGTAGTTAAAAACCCCTAAAAGCAAATAACACTACCCAGTCATCAAAAACTCGAATTTTTGCATGAAATTTGAAGTGAAACACAAAAATCCGTTACAGACAACTTCAAGATCGATTAATAAATCACAGACTGCACAGTTTCTCAGTGAATCAAAGCTTCATTCATCCTGAACATATTTTGAATAGAAATGCAAGAACCCATCAAAACTATAAGCCAAGAAATCCACGAAAATTAGCATTAACACCATTAAATGAGTGCAACAAATGAAGCGTACAATTGAGAGCAACATCTGGGTATGTTATCAAAGCAGGCTTTTCTTGGTCCCCGCATATAAACACAGAGACTGAACCTTTGCTTGTCTTCACCACACATTCCTGCAAAATCACATTAAGCAAAAAACAGGGAAAAAAGGGATAAATAAACAAATATATAAACTCACAGAAAATAGAATAAGAAAGAGAACATAATAGAAGTCGGAATAAAGTACTCTGCATTGAAGAAAAGAAAAGGAGATGAAAAAAAAAAATCAGACATTCTTGGTGGCTATGGTCGCTTACCTTCCCTCCAAAAGATACCATATCCATGTCAACGGAAACCGAGTCACTTGACTCGCCCATGATTCACAACCTCACACCCACAGCAAACAACCAATAGAGAGAATCAAACCAACTCACTGCGTCAGAGTTTTCGAATAGCAAAATGCAAAAAACAAAACTTTCTCCCGCAACTGCTGCTACTGCTAGTACTACTGCCAACTTTCTTCTCCGTGCCTTTTCTTTTTAACTTTCATTCTCCAAGTTTGAAGGTTTGACGAAATTACATAAACACCCTAAACCTAATACCGGTACCACGACAGCTGAGGTTACTTCGGCTGGGCATAATGACGATTCCATCCTCCTATCAACGCTTTGACTCCGTTGTCGTTTAGTCGGTTTTGTGTCGCAGAAGTTACCGTTGCAGTGGCTCAAGCGGTCAGCTTTTTTATAGGGACAGGCAACTGAAAATGACTCCGTGAACTGTGAAGTGGTAGTTGAAACGTCGTCGTTTCTGGTGGTACTAGGGAGGAGGAAAAGGGATGGTAGATTTGTAATAAAATCCTGTAGAATGAGCTTTCTAGTAAATCTGAGAGAGGCATCATACAGCTGTATGACACCTGGAAGCACCTAAAAGGAATACTCCAGAGTTAAGTCTATCAGAGTACGCCAGCTCATCACTAGCCAGGCTAATATTTATGCCCATTATTTATTTATTTTTATTCATTTTCAGTCTTGGGAAGATGTAAATAAGATAAAGATTTTCAGTATCATATATTTTTTATAGAATATTCTGAAATTCTAATTGGAAATTTGGACCCAAATCAAATCTTTTCTTTTTCAAGCCCATTGTTATATTTAGAATTACAAAAATTAATTTAAAAAATAAATCTAACTAGAGGTTATAGATATTTGACTTTGCTAAAGTTTTGAAATAAATATTCGACATATATCCATATATAAATTAGTATGGTTGTAATTGGGCAATTGTTGATATCCATGTAAACGAAATTATTTATATGAATTAAAATAAATATATACTTCAAAATTTTTAAGTTATATTTTAAGAAATATTTGATTTATGCTGGTTTGGTTATATAAAACTAAACTATCTTATCTCATCTTATATAATTATTGTAATTTTTTAAACCCTCATATAAAATATAATAAAAATTTTAAATTTTTCAAATCTCAAAATAAAAATTATATTATAATAATATTTTATTTAATTTTCAATAAAACATCTCATTTCATCTCATCTGAATTGCGTCACCAAACAAAACCTCGAGATTATTCTCAAATTCATTGTTTTTTTCTTTCTTTGTTAGAATTTGAGAATAAGTTATATTACTTGCAAGTCTTGTGTGTCAAACACACCATTTGTCGTGCCATCCCTTTCAATTATAATAAAAATTAAAACTATGTTTATTAGTTGATGTGATTATGATGAGAATTGATATTTACAATCGTAGAGTGCATAAATACTATACAATTCCTTTAAAAAAATTAAGTAAATACGATATCTAAAAGAATTAATATTTTAATAACGGACCTCACTCTTTTCAAAACGATTCTACCGCACTTATATACTCTACAACTGTATGTAACATTACTCGATTATGATATATCTCTATCTTCTGCGCATTACTAATATGTTTTTCTTTGTCAAAACATAGACAAGTCACAAGGTTGAATTACCCAAAAACAAGGCAAGAAAGAGTGATATTACATTAATCTAAAGCTAATTGCTAAGAGAAAACAAAGGAGGGAAAGAAAGGAAAAAAAGGAAAAGAAAAGAAAAAGTGAGAGAGAACAATAAAATGTAATTTTGCGAAGGTGCAAAAACTTTGCAAAACAAACCTATATTTCAATGGTGTAATGAAGTATTTCACAATTCATTTTCTATGAAGTAACCTCCTTATATATTGTTTAAGGGTGTAATTGGTCCGGTCGGCCTATGGGAGAATTTTTAGACTAGACTAAAAATTCCAGTCCATCCCTTTTTCACCTTGAGACCGAACCGATTACACCTATAGACCAGGCCAAATTGTTATCTATTGGTTCGGGTCAGAGCAAAATGGGCCAACATACAAAAAAGCCCAAAACTACCTTCTAATGTTTATTTCGGCCCAACATTTTGCTTCCATTTTATTTTATTTCCAAGTAAATTAAATGATATAAAATAATAAAATTAAAATTAAGTAAGCTCTTTAATGTGAATTATCTAATTAACTCATTAATAAATTTTTAACTATAATTATATTAATGATGTAACTAACTTAATACTCAATAATCAACAATGTGTGTATGAATTATGATAATTAATACATAATTGTCTATATTAAAATTTTAAAACTTTATATACGGTTAATGAATAATTGGTCCATGGGTATTTTATACTTGTAATTTAGGTATCTTACAAAAAAATGTACCTAACTATTTTAATTAGGTGTAAATACTAGGTAACTAACTCTATCATATAGTATATTAGTTAATTGTCAATAACAAATTAGTTAATATTTAATATTATATTTAACATATATGGCCAATGATCATAGTTTAGATAAAAGTTATATAATTAAATTATACAATTACTATCAAAATACTATATACAAAATAATAATATATATATATTTCAATTGGTCTAGTCCAAAAAAACTATAACCCAGGACCGAAGCAAAAATTGAACTTTTGCAAGCTAAGGAACAGAGACCAGACCATTAGTGTTATCGGTCCGGTCGAATTTCCAATCCAAACCGGTTAACTTACACCCCTAGGTGTAGATACTAGGTAGCTTGAGTATGTATCATATGATATATTAATTAATTTTCAATAGCATATTAGTTAATATTTAATATTATATTTAACATATATGGTCAATCATCAAAATTACATAATTAAGTTATACAACTATTATATAAAAAATAATTTAAAATAAATATATATATATGTATTCCAATCGGGCCAGTCCCAAAAAAATCATAACCTAAGATCGGACCATAAACTGAACTTTTGCAAACTAATAGATCGAGACCAGACCATTAGTGTTATCGGTCTGGTTCCATTCAGTCTTATCAATTTTTCGGTCCAGACTGATTAACTTACACCCCTAGTATTGTTAGGTGACGATCCTTTATGACAATATTATTAAAGCAATAAAAGGTTACCGATTATTATATCAAAAAGAAAAAAAAACATTGTAAACTTACAAGAGAAAGAACCAAAGATAGGAGAAAAAAAAGACCCTATTAATATAGTGTGAGAGATAAATAAATGAGATAGATCTTACCATATTTATTGAGTATTTAATATTGCCTGAAAATTTTAAACATGTAACAATAAAGGATATAAGACCAATTTTCTAATTATGGCATAAAATATAAGGTTTCTAATTATTATTTATTTGAATTGAACTATTGAACTATCAAGTTTAGATAAGAGATATTGCATTTGGAGCCCACAGTGTAAGTATTTTTTTATAATCATTTTTATCTCATCTCACATCATCTAATTAACTTCTTCAAATTCAAAAATAAAAATAATATTAAAAAATATATATTTTAATAATATTTTATTCAACTTTTAACTTTTATCTCATCTCATCTCATCTATAAAAATAAACGCGTAAATGATATAGGGTTTGGATGCTTCTTTCTCAAAAAATGTAAAGAGAATCGCATTCCATTAAGATAAATAGAACTTTTGGTAGTTTCATTATAACATAGTAAATACACCTATTAATATTTCCTTTAAAAGTTAGCACTAAGTATATGGGTAAATGAATGATAATTTTTGTCTCATTTGCTTTTTCCAACTAAGTTGAAAAAAAACTATGAAAATAACCTCTCCCACTTTGTTAGTTGAAGTCCAAGATTATGATAGGTTTTAGCTAGCAATCTTATTTTTGGCTGTATATATTGTCAAATCAAATGATAATAAACTTACTCCACCATGCATTGGATGGGAGTCACTTCAATTCACGTTATTAAAATTTTAAGATTTTTTTTTTAGTTCTTAGCTCTTACCCATTTTTTACCCATTTCATTGTACCGCTCAATACAATCACTAATCATAAAAGAAAATAAGTTATTCTACTTTCAATTCAATGGAAATAACACACCATCTATGCCATTTTAATGATAAGATTTAATTTGTAATATTTAAATTTTAAAATTAAATTATATCATGTAAACATTTTATTAAGTATGCTTTCCACATTGACTTAACATTAGAATTTTTTTTGTTTTTAAATTGCTCAATTCAAAGAGTTTGTATAAACAGATCTCGTGTATCTTGCTGAACTCAATTATAAAAAAATAATTTTTCTTATCAGTTACATTTCACTGTACACATCCTACATCCTATGAAAAAATGTAACAGACCTCGTGTATCTTGTTGAACTCAATTATAAAAAAATAATTCTTTTTATTAGTTACAATTTACTGTACATATCTCATATCCTAAAAAAATATAAAAAAAAAAAATCAGGTATAAAATATAGAGATAAATAGTGGCTGATGTACAACAAAATCCATTATAAAAATATGTAAAACTCTTGATAAATTTGGCGAAGAATTCAACCGATGGAAATGAAAACAGAAACAATTATAACATGTCTTATTATTATTATTATTATTTATTGTTTATGAGGTTGGGACATGATTGGTCTGTCACTCAGTGAGCCAAACGCGTTTTCAAACGATAATCACGGCCAGGTTGCCATTGGATTCAACCGCAAGTTTACCAAAATCAAGAAAAAGTTGGTGGTTTCAGTTTTTTATTTATTTTTAGGCGCTAAAGGATTTCAATTCATTTTTTTAAAGTATTTTCTCACGAAAACACGTGTGTTTCTCAAATGACACGTAGATTAACAATTTTAATTTTATATTAAAATATATTAAAAAAGAAAATAGAAAATATTTCCATTAAGCATAGGGAGATTTTATATGTTTGATGATAAAAATAGGCATGGAAAGTGTTTCCTCATTCATGACCATTTGCTTCCCATAGCTCTTAATTGATTGATGCCTAGAAATCTTCACCAAAATGTTTGACATCTTTTTGGCTCATAATTTTGCCAGTTGAGATCAGGTCCCCTTCTTGATGCTTTGATCATTTCTTTGATTTAGATGTTTCAATATTGGGTGCATAAAGAGGTAACTCATAAGTGATCAAAGGGTAGAGGACAACACCTTTCATTTTAGTCAATTTTTCTTAGATCTTTTTTTCTAAAACAAGATTAGTTTCTTTTTGTTTTTAATTTTTTTAATAGAATCACCTATCTTTATGTTTTCTTGAAATTAACTTCACCTAATGTAGTGCTATATTTAGATTCATTTATATATATATATATATATGAGTAGTGCTATTTGAGATTTTGAAAGCTTTTACATCATACACCTTCTGTATGATATTTTGATTTGTAAGATTTAAATTTTAAAATTTATCTTTAAAATCAAATTATGATAAGTGAATAATATGTAACGTAAAGACTTTCTAATAGAATTATTATTATTATTATTATTATTATATATATATGTAGACTTTATATTTTTGCATGTAGGACTCGGCTCCCTAGGATTCTTATAAACATTTTTGGGCTCAAGGTACAAGAGATAAATACAAAAAGTTGATTCAACTATATTTATTAAGGCTTCGTTCTCTCTCGTAAAAAATTAAGAGTTTAGATTTGATTTTTTACGGAGGGGAAGGAGGCCTCGGCTTTCTCCTCCTCCTCCCTCTTCTTTCTTCATTTCTCTATTCACCCATATTGTCTATTAAGGTTTTTTTTTACTTAGTTTTTTTTTTACTTTTTTCAAGGCTAAAAAAGACAAATCTATAATTTTCCGGCAACTTCCTAAAGACACGTGTGGCACAAGCAAATTCACAGGTCAAAAATCGTTCAGAGGACAATGGTGGTTTTGCAAACATCACTACGCACGGTCCTCAAGCGCCACCTCTTCCGGCAGCTGTTCTCGACACATGCACCAGATCACTGAACTCGCCACCACCAGATCTTTCATATATAACCTTTGTAACTGAAAATAGACAAGTGTTTTGCCTTCACGAGCCGCCACAGATTTTGAAGTCTATCGGAGTTGGTCCAAACTTTAATCTGTTCTTTTTCCCATCTATCTTACTGCTTTCCTTTTTAGTTTCTTTATTGTTATTGAAAAAAAAAATCGTCTCTCGGACGTTTGTCTATAAAGATTGAGTCATTTCTTTCTATGAAGAGTGATGTTGAGTAGAGAAATGATTTGTACAAATTTCAAATAGACAAGCATTTGTAAAAAAGTGGCCTCTACCTTAAAAAAGTGTAAAAAAAACTATTATTTATTAGTGAGACCCATTGTTTTACAAAATGCTTGTATGAGACTTGTCTATTTGGGACTTGTATCTAGCATTACTCGGTTGAGTATTTGTTTAGGTAGAGAATGTTGTCTTTTGGACGTTTGTCTGTAGAGAGTATCATCAATACTGAAGATAATGTCAGTCACAAAAGGAAATAGTGTATTGGTGGAGTTCCAAATACATTCTTTTAGTTTATGCTATTATGTTTGATATGAAGTCATCCCAGAATGTATTCGATCATAGATGTAAGTTTTTCTAATAAATGAATAGTGATAATTTTCCTTTAAAAACTATATTTATTAAGTATTCAATGTTACCGAAATGTATAACTTCACAATAACTATATTTTGCAATTACTAATCATAATTAATATATTTGAGAAGCGAAAAAAGAGTAAAGCTAGATACAGCTCTAGAATGTGCAAGGCTTACGTGCTCCAACTGAAAAAAAGTAAGGTACACCATTAAAAAAATATTTTTTTTTATATGGATCTCAAACATCCATTTTTTTTAAGAGAGTGCGCAAAAATTACACACTCTAAAGCTGCGCTTGAATGTGTTAAGCTGAGTTGAATTCTTTATAAATGATAATGAGTTGAGATGATAAAGTGAGTTTTGTGGGATCCACTTAAAATGAGTTTAAATATGTTTAGATATTAAGATGAGTTTAAATTTATTTGTGAAAATTTAAAAAAGGTTGTGAGTCCTACATATAAATAATTGTTGAATTGAAAAAAGTTGTGGATCACACGTATAAAGAAGTTTTGAGATGAGTTTAATAATTTGAAAGTTAGTTATTTGAATATTAAATTTAAATTGAATTGAGTTAAACTTGATAAAATTAACAACCAAACGGGACCTAGACTATAAATATGATTTCTCTCTAAAAAGAAATGAGATAAATTCTTAAAATGACAATTTAATTATTAACAAATGTATACTACGATAATCTTCGTTTTTTTTAAAATCTCAAGTCAACCAAAACGGCTTTGAATTACAAGAATGCCACTCTGACAACTCAATTCACGGGAGTGATAACCGGAATGTCGGTGACAGAACAGACACAAAAGAAAATGTACGTTAACTACCGTTAGGAAATAGGAATATAATATATATATTACACGCGTGGCATGGAACAGTGGGTTAAGAAGGTGATGTTAACGCGAATTTGTCAGGCAGGCTGGTGACACGCGGGTGGTCCTATTATAATTTATTGCACATGGGGATGGGAATTTATTTATTTTTCAATATATTTTTGTAAAGAACAAAAATGTACATACAAACATCCTCGTATGTTGAATTAATATTCTACTATTAACTTTTTACGTATATTTTTAGTAATATATTTGTTAAGATGATTGCTATATATAAGTTACTATTTATTTTTATATTTCACATTTATAAATATTATAAAAATAAATTTGTTATAAATATGCCATTAAGGTGACTTGAAGGAAACAGAAAAATGATTTTCTTAGATATATATATATATATATTCATGGTTTTTTACTTTTAAAAGAAATTAGGGCCAGCTTTTTATTTATTTTTTAAATCCAATTGTTATAATATTTCCAATATCCTAAAGTTTTCATGCGAAGGAGAAATAAAACATCAAATGATAATGATAGACACGCAACGTATTTTACAATTTTTTATAAAATTATGTTTAAGATGAATTTTTGTAAAATAACCTATAAAATAATTATAGCATTATCATTATATTACAAAAATATTGTTCATTTAAAACAGAGTGGCAAAAAATTATAAGTATATTTTACTTTCTATAATCAAAAGAGTCGTATTGAGCTGCTACATGTATGTTTAGTTGTTGAATCTAACTCAACTCATTTCAAACTAATCATTGATGAGACCAATTATTTTTTTAATTTTTCATAAATAAGTTAAACTTATCTTAACATGCTTCATACATTTCAACTTAAAAAGTTAAACACATCTCAATGGGACCCACACAATATTACTATTCATAATTCAACTCAACTTATCTCAATATCCAAACACAGCTTAAATTATTGAAAAGTGATATATATATGGTTATTTTTTACTGATATGCACATCCAATTATATGATGCCGATAAATGGCATTTTTGATACATAAATTAGGGTTGATAACACAAATATGATAACTTGAAAACTCATGCTCTTGCACGTAGAGTGTACAAACCATTAAATAGTGATTTTAGAATATTCTATAAAACCCTAATTTCTTATGAGCAAATACTTGAATTAATAACTAAAATAAATGCATTCCGAGGGGTTAAGATTCCCCAACAATCACGCAAAAAGTAGATATAGTTCATGAAATTAAAACAAAATGAATTGTCATGAAGATATATCGAATGATGGCTTGATTCCATAATTATGACGGTTGTTTGAGCAATCCAACAGGTCCATTAATGCGAGAGGTTCTTGCAACAAAAGGATGAGTACGTCTTGAGTCTACCTATATCGGGGCAGTAGTTGACGGTCTTGATCCATCCTACATTCGAGCTAAAAAAAAAATTAAAATACAAAAACAACTTAAATTTGGTGCCATGGAATGTGAGATTGGAGGTTTTTTGGGAGAGTAGATCATTATGATTAATATTATGTGGTGATTAATATAGATGGGTTTGAATGGCGGTGCATGCATGCATGGTGTGGGAGGAGACAGAGAGGGGAAGGAAGTTTTGGGTACATGGGAAGTGGTAAGTGGTAAGTGTGGATGAGTGACAAAAAGGGGATGTTTTTTTGGAGAGAAATGATAGTTGCAATCGTGAGTGTGTAAGCGCTGCGTAATTATTTTGAAAAAAGTGAATGAATACGGCATCTATATGAAAAAAAAATTAATTTTTTAATAGTGAACTTCATTCTTTTTCAAAATGACTGCACGAAAGTTGTACATTCTACGACTGTATGTATCATTACTCTTTTTTAAAAGAGAGGTGATGGCGCATAAGATCCACGCACACCAGAAGCCAGTACTTATGGATTATCACATTCACATTGATTTGGGAACGAGGATGAAGAGGAGTATGAAGCGCTGGCACGAGGTGGCCATACGCGTCATAGGGCAGCAGATGAGAACTCAAAATATCAAAGTATAAAAGCAAAAAGGTATATAGCCTAATTAGATATTCAGTTTAGTTTAATTTTAAGTTGAGTCTAATATTCAAACACCTAACTTTTAAATCACTAAATATCACTCAACTCAAAACTTCTTTACACGTGTGACTCATAATATTTTTCAATTCAACACCTCTTGACATACGAGACTCATAATTTTTTTCAACTTCTCATAAATATATCTAAACACATCTACACTCATTTTAAGTGAGTCCTACAAAACTTACTCTATTATTTGAATTCATTATTATTTATAAAAAATTTAACTCAATTCAACTCAATATCTAAACAGAACATTAGGTAAACATGAGCTCACCAGCTCTTAAACCTCCAACAAGTGGGTTAATTTGTAAGATAACTGAAAAGCCTTTTTTTAGTAGGCTTTTGGGCCATCACTGTCACACCAGATGATCTTCGAGTCTTCTAGTGTTGTGTGTGGCTTTGGGTCCACGTACTCGCATTCTTGCATGGTTTTTCAAGCACTGAAGCAAAATCATTAACGTTGGGTTGGGCTGTTAATTACATGTTTGCATTACAACAACAAAAGACAACGTGGGGATTAGGCCAATATGGATCACACATTACTGCAACATGACAGCACGACGGCCGACAATGTTATGGCAATGGCATGGCATGGCATGATGACAGCGCGGCATGCAAGCTTACAACGTTGACACCATTATAGAATCGCCAGAGTGGTCCTCCAAACCCGGATGAAAAACATCTTTTTAAAGTTTTGTGTCAGCTTTAAATTGTGTTAATTGCAAAATAGTATTTTTCGTTTTTAATTTTTTTGCAAATTAAGATAAATTTTTTTAACTTTTACATTATTGATATCAAGAATAAAAATACTTGTAATTAGATATCACCAACAACCTTGCATTTTCTAACCAACACGAGGATTGTCACGTAGCATACTAATGCCATGTGTCAATCTTCGATTGGTTGATATATTGTAACGTGGCTTGTTGATGTTGCGACAGTCTTTGTTAAGCTGATGCCACATGTTAACCAATCGATGACTAACACGTGGCATTATTATGTCATAATCCTCTATGACTCATTTAACATATTAATATGAACTTAGAAACTCTTGATCAACCTGAATAATTAAGTAATGGGCAGTATTACACCCATCGAGAATCTTCACCGAGACGTGCATTTTTATTTTATTTTATTTTATATATATTTTTTGAACTCTTTTAAATATTTTTAAAAAATCATAATATCATTAAAAAATACTTATTTAATCATTAAGTTCAAAAAAAAAAAAATCGAAACTCACAATCGGAACCCATCATGTAGCTTCTTCCATAAGTAATATGTATTTGAGCAGAGAATGAGCTGGTTGGTTGTAATAAAAGTAATTTTCTGTCTCCATCTCGACAAAAACTTGTAAGCATTTCTATTTAGGTCGTAGATAGGACATGCATGTACAGCAAAAGTTTCGAGGGTAAATGCTTCCACTAGCCTTTCTTTGATCTTGCAAGCATACCTTTGCGTGGATGTCCTCTAAGGAGGACTCTAAAGGATAGCATTTTTGGTCACGAGAAAAGGAAAGCAAAGCAAAGTAACAGCAATTTTCTTTTTTCTTTTTCCTTTGTCATTTCTTTTAAAGATCCCATATTTTGTGCTCTCACTTTTGTGCGGAACCCAAGGGAAAGGAAAACAACATCGAGTGATTTCTTTTTGAAACTTTTTACCCTTACAAAACAAAAACTCTCAGCTTTTTATAAAATGGTAAAACAGTTGAGTATTGTCGTAATCAGATTCATTCCCATTCCTTCCTTCTTCAATACTTCCAAACAAGATATGCCAATTTTTCCTTTTAACTTTTCCTAGCTAACAAACAGAGAAACTTAATACATAAAGATGTAATGCTACATACATACAGTCGTGGAGTATGTAAACGACGTGCAATCCTTTTAAAAAAGAGTAGGATTCACTATTAAAAATTTAAGTTTTTTTCATGAGAATTTTTTATTTTTTTCAAAGTGATTGCACAGCACTTATGCATTCACGACTATCATTTCTTTATAATCCTTTCCACAGGCTCCCAAACACAAAATCAAAGCCACAGGCAGGTACTTATTTTGAACAGAGAGAGAGAGAGAGAGAGAGAAGATGGCATTTAGAGGCACGCACGAAGATTTCATGCACAATATTTATGGTCGTCACGTACACTGGCTCTCACAAAATGTGGTTAGAGGCTCATAAAAGGAGACAGTACTGAAGTAAATGGAGAATGCTATTTATTTTTTACTCCATGTTAGTATATATGTTTCTATCTAATAAATTAATGGTTATGTTTTATACCAACGAATACAAAGCCACAAGCTATTGCCAATATGTAATATTTCTTCATTTCATTCAGTAATTTGTGATTTAAAGTAATATTACGTACTAAGGTGAGAAGTTGTTGACATGACAGCTAACAAATACTTTTTACTTATGGTTTGTACCAATTTTTTTTTTATACATTTGGGGAGGTGAGTTTTGAACTCCAGACCTTCATTTTAGAGACGGATAGTTATGCCAATCAGGTCAACAAAGTTTGTACTCTTAAATAGTAAAGAAAAAATTGCATTGATTTATTCTCTCAAAGTTTTATTTAACTATATACTTAAAAATATTTTAGGTATTTAAAAATGAGAATTTTTTTTTTCCCTAATGTTGATATATATGTCACATTAATATAAACAAGAGAGAATGCTTTCTAATTTTTTTCATAAAAATCATGTGATTTTCTGCAAAGGAAAATGATAGACTCAACCATTTTTTATAACCCTTTATATAACTATATTTTAAATAAGGAGCGTATTTGTAAAATAACATGACTTTACATAAATATCTTCATTTTAAAATATGATTGTAAAAAATATTGTGTGGATATCGTTACTCTTCTGCAAATACAAAGTTGGTGAATTTAATTTTAATATAGATTATCAATTTTGAACTAATATTT
Organism: Juglans regia; assembly: GCF_001411555.2. Lineage (NCBI taxonomy): Eukaryota > Viridiplantae > Streptophyta > Magnoliopsida > Fagales > Juglandaceae > Juglans > Juglans regia. Next base: position 10,419,465 of record NC_049911.1, on the reverse strand, counting down.
AGAATGAATTTAGCTTGAACATCGGTTATAAACTTGAGTTTAACTTGAACTCAAAACAGAGCAAACGAGCCAACTTGCAAAGAAGAGGTATCTCCTTCTCCACATATTCTGACCCACTAAGATACGAAAATATACTAAAATAACACTAATACAAGACCAGCAAGATCATTACCTTAATTAGTCCGAGATGGGTTCAAACGGTTCGTGAACAAGCTCAAGTTTGAAATCAATTAAACGAACCAATCGTACATACCAAAGATTTGCACCCACAAAGAAAGAGAAACAAGGTAACAACAAGCACTGTCAGGCTTTTTATGGAAATAATATAGCAAGAAATGTTGAGACAAAACCAGCAAGGTCATGACTCGATTGTGAGGTGGTTTCAAGTAGTATGAGAACAAGTTCGTACTAGTTTGAAATATAATCTAGTTTGATCATAAACTTGAATTCATCTCGGACTCGAAACAATTAATGTATCGAGCTTAAACTTTCAATACTCAGTTCAGCTCGACTCGACTCGAGTACAACCCTAATTTGTACATTAACCTCTCATTATGAGCATACATAGGTGCGAAGGAGATCGGTATCCTCGCATATTCTGACCTATTAAGAAGAAAAAATACAGAATTGAGATTACAATACCAACCATATATTTGCATCCACAAGGAAAAGAGAAACAGGGAAGTAATGAGCACTGTCAGGCTTTTTAGGGCATTATTCTACTGGGAAATGTTAGTAACAAGAAAACAGCATTATTCTGCCATGAAATGCTGATAACAAGACTAGCAGTGTCATTACCTGAGTCTGAGATGGCTTCCTGCTGGCAAACAGACTCTTCCAATTGTATTAGAACAAAAGATCACATTTCGTAAACAGTAAACTACTTAAATTTGATGGACCATCTTAACCTCTATACATAATAAGAAGACCCATAAGGAAACCAATCAAGTGAATACTTCTTTTATTCCTCAATTATAAAAACTCACAATGCTTAGACATAGGATTGCCACTTTCCAAAGATTCTTCTGGAGTCACAGAAGAAGGGACAATTATAAACACTAAAATAGGCTTTTTAAACAAGAAAAAAACCCTGTAAGATGTGGCAAACAAGGAACATTGATGATCAAATCTCCAGACTACTCTAAATTCTTTTGAGTATAAAAGGAATAAAAACTGTAGACAATTTTTTTTTAAAAAAAAAATAGATGCATTCTTATGACTCGCTATTGCTCTCCGACAAACTAATTGAAGAAAAAATGGGAACTACAAGACTACAAGGAGTCCAAAACTGCGGGCAATGCACCAAAACAAAAACATGCCGCACGACTAAGGAGATATCTAAGGAGGATAATAGTACAATCTAGAGGTTTAAAATCTAAATCATAGATCTGCGATTAATAATTATCCTCACAATAAGCTGAATGGTGGATCAGTAAACAAGTCACAACCTAAAGTAAATAAGTATATATTCTTACTACCGTGTGCCAGGCTCTAGTGCTAAGAAAAGTAGCAGAAGAATTCCCTTCAACATAGGGATCACTTAATCCCAACCATAAATTGGGAGACAGAATTTGAATGATTCTTCAATTGTGATCATAATATTGGCGTAACACTCGCACAACACTGGTGATGTGGTAGAATTTTCCTCTCCCCCACCCCCCCACAGCAAAATGAAAATGAAACTTTGAAACTTCAAATATGGGACCCGATGTCATGCTTAATTCATACATAGAAAACCATTAGAAGTCTGAATCTTAACATACTTATATAAAAAAAAAGAAGTCCGAATCTTAACATGTGTGTGTCAAGGTTGCATTCACGTATCAATAGGCCAAGACAATTTAGGATCACACAAGGTGCAAATCAGTTCATTAGCTATGATATCATTTTTTTTTTCAAGAAATGACTAAAATAAGAAGAACTTAGGAGACATCATACCAGCATCAATGGATTTTTTGGAATAAAAATGTTGAAATTCACATATAGAAGTATCCCCAAGTTAAACCAAGGCAATGGAAGGCAAAATTTTGGATTGGGCACTGGTTATATGGCACCAAACATGTAAGCTCCTGCAACATCCAAACCCAAGTAATCGTTATTTGGCATGAAAGGGAAAATGTTGGAACTGGTCTAGGTCTTTATATTGGTTCTGAATTGAAACGAAGGTTGCACTCACAGTTAAGGCAGAGCAGGCTCAGACATTGCTGATGAGAGGAGCCCCCAATGCCACAAATTAGAAAGATACACTATATTAGTCCTGCTTGCCACCCAAACATACTTGAAGGGTAATGGAAAGGAGCCTTACATGATCATTATATTGAGATATGGAATTCAGAAAAACCAATGAATTTAACATTGTAAGAAGGATATACAGCCAAGCGATAAAGTAGTTGTCTATGAGCTATTAATAATGGCTAAAGTTACTCGGGAGGAAAAAGGATAAGAAGAAAACAAACGGATCATTTAATAAAATTCAGTGTAATATGATCACAGAGTTGATAAAAATCAACACTCGCTAAAAGCTTTTGTTAGCACTCCATGAATAATTTATCAAATCTCTCTATTCATTCTTCCAAGCATACAAAATCAGTGAGAAGCCAAGACATTGTGTTTTGGAGTCTGAAAATCCTTGCGAGAACGACCACGGAAATGGATTTGGATTGGAAAGTGGTTGGCTAGCCCACAACTTCTCAGCTGATAGGCATGTTCTGAACATAAAAACAGCACTTCCAAGTGATGCGCCAAAGAGCCAATTATGAACATCCCAGAAAACTTCTACCGCAAGCCCATCAACCAAGATGGGAAGATTCCCCCGGAACTTCCATTGAAGCCGCTTCACCTGCATTACAGGCTTGCTATCTATGCGTATCACCAAGCATGGATCCTCAACGCTGATGGTGTCACATTCTATCACAAGATCATGAATTTGACCATTGTCACAAAATTGAGCCTTGGTACTAAACACTTTTTTGCCAAAAATATGCTCTCTCTTGGCAATGCAAACAGCATTAGAATTTACAGGGTTGGCATTAGTTTTCTTGAAAGCTTCTTTTCTCAAATCCCCCATAATCAGAACCATTTTCCGATCAACAACAACTGCAACATAAAATCCCTCCAAAGGCTCAGGCCCGGGACCGAATTTAGCTGCAGAAAGGTCCCAATATATATCGATTTTACAAGAATATGCTTCTAAACTCTTCGACCCTCTCCTCTTGGAGAACAACCAGGGTTTAATATCAACCTTACAGAGACACTGATTAGATGAATCGTCGATCCCAATTCCAAGGCCTTGACCCATCAGGTTTTTACTCCACGTGACAGTAATCAAGCAAGACCGGCCACGTAAACGGCATTGATAGACACAAGTAACTAAATTCTGGGCAGCCCTGCTGGTGCTTGACGAGGAAGAATCAGCAACTTGAACCCCATTTTCACCGAAACAAGATGGGAAATCTCTCATCTTCACCCCCAGAACTTGCATTACTAATCTTAAACTTGCTTCCCGGTTGTTTTGACAAGTAGTTGTCGCTCACTTTTGCAGACCCCCAAAAAGACAAAAGCTGAAAGGACTCAGAAAATAAGCAACACATAAACGAAACACAACATTGAAAGAGCCAAGAGGAGCGCTTACCTCAAACTTATTCGAGGAAAGAAAAGCCGTGTCAGAAATGCTCCCAAGTCTGCTTCTCAAGCCCTGATTTGATCTGTGTATGGGCTCTTTGATGCATCTCTACACAAGCCAATAAGCCATGAACCAAAAAGTTCATGGAAAGCAGAAGAGGGTGTACATCTAAATTGAAGACAAATTTGGGAACTATAGGGAGAAAAATAACTCAAAACAGAGAAGCAGACAAAAAAAGTAGATCAGTTTCACTGTCAATTCCTCATCCCAAACAATTAAAAAAAGGGGAGGGGGGGAAAAAGAACAAGACCCACCAAGTATAGTAGGAAAGAAACCAATAGAGGCACAAGAGAAGAGATAAAATGCGCAAAATACCTCAAGATGTTGACAAACTCATAATAGTAACAATAGAGATGATGGAGAAAAAAAGGGTAGACAGCAACTGTATATTGCTGGAAAGGCTGGGTTTTGAAGAACACTCTAACCGAAAGGATAAAAAATCAAGTCTTTCCAATACCCTCTCCCTCTCTCCTCCTCCTCCTCCTCCCTCTCTCTCAGACTCTCTCAGGATTTTGCTTTTAGCTGACAATGCCCACATGAAAAAGGGAGACCAAAAATTCACTTACAAAAACAGAGACCCAACTCAGAGTTTAGTCTCTCTCGCATCTGATAGGAATTAGGCATCTGTATGTATGTACGTACGTACAGAAACAAAAACAAAGCAGTGTCCAGTGTCCACTGTCCTTTTATTACGAGTTTTGACTGTGTATTTGTGATTCGCTCCTTTTGCGCGTATTTAAAGAGAAAAGAACCCGAGGCCGAGAGGGGAAAAAAAAAAAAGAAAAAAAAAAGAAAAACAGGGACGGTTGGAGAATTGGATCTTCATTAATCCCATGTAAAATGCAAGCACGATGTCACGCATTAACTAATTTCTTGTTCATACTTTCACAGTTCAGTCCAGTCAAAAAAACATTAATAAAATCTGAGATTTGTCTGACCCAAAGACCCAGAATCTTTGCTCAACCAAAGACTAATAAAACACCCCAACTTCAATTTTTTAGGCAGAGATTCTTTTCACAACTAATTTAAAATTTTCTCATTTCATCTAATTTAATTATTATAATTTTTTTAAAATTTCATATAAAATAAAATAAATAATTTAATTTTTTCAAATCTTAAAATAAAATAATATTAAAAAAATATATTCTAACAATATTTTATTTAAATTTTAACTTTAATATCAAATTTAGTCGTTATATTTATAAGTTACTTTCATTAATATTTTGAATCATTCTTGCAGCTCATAAACAGCTTGACATGTATTCTTTGAGGTAGCCACTCTATTTCTTTTTTAATAAATAAGATTTGATTCCAACCAAAACATCATGTTACAACAAAATTTAGAAGTCCTAAAAGAAGAATAAAAACCAGAATTGTTGGCTCTCTTGACCTGAAGACCCATTCTTAATCTTGGTTCCACGAGAGACTAAAAAAACACTTGAACTCCAATCTTCAATTTATTTCATTCCTTTATAGTTCTTCTTTCCTTTTGAAAGTTTGATTCTTTTAGCCGTAGTTGAAGAACCTAGACATATAAACTTTAATAGTGAATAGAAAAAAACAAATAGAAAAAAACCCAGAAGTGGAATGACAAAAAAACCTAATTTTTGGCTCCAACCAAACAGCTTCACTGCCAACCTATAATGTCTGTGTCTCTCCTTTTACTATGTTTTCTCTCAAAACGTAAGAGCATTAGCATTGGCTTCACCAAATGTATCTTTAAAATTTAGTTAATATCACACATTTTTATATTTGTCTATTCCATTTAAATTTAATTCTCATATTTTAGATTAGCTATTTACTCTCTATAAAATAATAAAATATTATTAAGTTAATAATTTTTTTATTTAATTAAATTATTATTAAAAAAATTATATTTTCAATGGTCATTTAATACTAATAACAAAAAATTGAGATTAAACTTGTCTAAAATTATATCTAAATTTCTTATTCACTAACCAAATATCTAATATTCTATCTAAATATTCACTAACCATATTTTCAATGGAGTGAAATTATTATTTGAACTTTTGGTGAGTCAATTTGGTTCTTTAAATTTGACTAATCACTGTAACAAAAATCTAAATTGTTTTAGAGATGCTCAATCTAATGTGGGGTCTTTTTAGTACAACTTATCTAAATTTTGGCCAATCTTCAACTTTGTCCAAGTCAATACTAGTGCTCTAAATCTATGAGTTATTTTTTTGAATAGTGCTACATGTACTTACAGTTTTATTTATATTTTTTATTTATAAAGCTTATTTTACTAGTTTTTGTTTTAAATTCAAATTTTGAATTTTAAATTTTAAAATTTTTAACGCATCAATAACTGACATGTAAAAAAATAAATTTTTTTAAAATATATTTAATATTTTTGTTTCTCTCTCTTTCTTTATTATGTCTTTAGAATATGTGTGAGCTGGAATTGAATGGGTAAGATTTTATTTTTATTCCAAAAAGAGTGGTGGAGCAAAATGTCTCTCTCATCACTGTCCTCAACTCCCTCCAAACCCCCTTTTTTTTTGGCTTTATATTTCCCTTCACACTTCACATTTTATTCCCCTCTCTGGTACTATGGAATGCTAGATCACGGAGCGTGACTTTAACGCGCTATTTGCCAGGACAACATTCCTGGGGTTCATCCCACTTTCCCCTAGGCTACTCCGTTCGAAAGAATCTACGCTTTTTGTGGACGCTCTGGATAGGCGCGTGGAGTAGAGCCGTTGATATATTCGGACAACAATTAATTATGAGAAGGGAGATTTGTTGGGTGCGAAATTCCTTTAACTTTACGCCTTATGGGGAGATTAGACAATAGACAGTGGTGTTCACGTGTGCACTTCTCAAATGTTCCGTTACAGCCCAAAACGATTAGACAGTGGCGTTCACGTGTACATTTCTCCATGTTCCGTTACAGCCCAATACTTGGCCCAATTATTGCAAGTTTACACTTATTGAGCCCTGCAAAGCCCAAAGAGTCCTTTCACTTTGATGACAAACACGAGTTTCTCCTCACCAAATTAAAACTTCGTTTTTATTTTTTAGGAAATGACTTCTACAGTCGTGAAATGAGTAAATCTCGTACAATCTTTTAAAAATATATATATAAAATTTATATGAGATAATCTATTTTTTAATAGTAGACTCTATTCTTTTTCAAAAACAATAAGTAAGACTTGTACATCCTAAAACTAAATCTAACATTACTCATTTTTTTTGTAGTTTTTTCATTTTGATGACAAGCAAGAGTTTCTTCTCACCAAATTAGAACTTTGTATTCTTTTTCTAAAATATCTAACATTTATGCATTAAAATAACCTTAATAGAGAAATATCAATATTACAATTCAACAATAATAATATTATAAGTTTGAAATAAAATTTAAACGGATTATTGCGAGTTGACCCGTTTGTTAAAAATGCCTTAACGGATCAACTTGTTTTGACCTGAATCTATTTATATCAAACCCAAACTCGCTAATTTCGTGTTTTATTCGTGTTAAATTTATATGAGGTCGTGTCATATATTGTCACTTCTAATACAGTCCTATTTCTTCTTCCTTTTACTTCTCTTTACCCTTTCTTTAGTTTCCCTATGCTCAAACCAATGTACCTAATAATTTATTAAAAAAAAAAAAAACTCTATTGGATACGTACGTACCAAAAATAATATACATTAGCTTTAAACATCAATTGGTAATGTATGCCCAACTAATTATAGGCCCATTAATCATATACCCTATGATTATATACCTTGCTTAATTACCTCTATGTAAATTGTAATGGAAATTCTACAAACTTATCCTCCACGCCAAGAACCATAATTGAGCCGACATGGGTGCAATCAATCATGGGCCAAAAGTAACATGGAAAGAATTAACTTATAATATTGTTTTCATGTCATTGCATACATTACTAAATTCATAAAGCAATCGAAGCTATCTCTTTGCTAAGATCTTTGGACCCATCTCTAACATGCTTTGCCCTCTACAACAAGCAACGTCATGTACATCTTGTTAATTAGAGTAATCATGAATCATTTTTTTATTACAATTAATTAATATGTCACATTATTCCAAGCAAAAGAAATAATGCATTTTTTTTTATTCCATGCTAAGTACTTTTTCGATCCCCTTCAAACGACAATGCTATCACCCTTCTCATGTTCTCTTTCTTTATCGTTTTCTCAATCACCTCGGTATCTTAACAAGGGTTTATTAAGATAGAGAAACGATCTCATCTCATCTCATCATTATAATTTTATCAAATTTTCATATAAGATATCATAAACAATTCAATTTTTTTAAATATTAAAACAATAATAATATTAAAAAATAATATTCTAATAATATTTTATTCAATACATTTAAAACTATCTTATCTCACTATTCAAACGAGATCTAAGTGTTCTTTTGCAAGGTAGGAACGAACCAATATGGGAATGCTATTTTTTTTTTCTCATAGTCACTCTCAAACAAGCTGGAGGAACATGCAGAAATATTTCATGATTTTTTTTTTCCCTTTTTGATAATTTGACTCCATTCAATTCCATCTCCTAAGCTACAAAAAATTAACGCAATGAAGCCTAAACATAAAAAAAAAAAAAAAAAAATTGAGAGAGCATACTTTAATACTACAAATAGTTAAAACAACAAAAGCGTTCTTCCCAACAAAAGTGAATTAAGCCACTCCCATCACGGGAGATCAGGTAATTCACCTTAAATTACGGACCATTCTCACCAATATTTATTTTTCTCCTATATTATCTCTCGTACAGTTTTACTTTTGAGAGAAATATTCTAACTATAAAAGAATAATATAAAAATAATTTTATAAATTGACGTGATTTGATGTGGTTCGTCAAATTATAAAATTACTTTTATTATAAAGTAGATCTAACAGAATAAATGAAACCATATCAGTATGTGAGATTATTTTTATTTAATTTCTTTGTAGATGTAATAGTACTCTTTACTTAAATTCGTTGAGGATAATTATAAGAGTAATATTAGTAGATATAGTTCTAGAATGTGCATGCTCACACACAAATTTTAGAAAAATTAGGGGAATCCATTGTTAAAAACCGAGTTTTTATATAGATCTTAGATTTGTCTATTTTTTTAAAGAGAGTATGCGAAACTCGTTCATCTTAAAATCACTGTACAAATCATGAATTACATACCTACTAAAATAGAAAATGAGTGGTGGTTGGATTGGTGGGTGGAAATTAATGATGGAGGTTGTGAGCAATGGAGGATGTTGAGACCATGGCGACTTTGTAGCATATATAATAATGACCACCTTCTTCACCCTAGCTAGAGATCAGAGACGTTTTTGGGTAATTACATCCTTCAACCTCAAACTACAATATATTTTTCATTAAGAACCCTAAATCACAAAAAAAAAAAAAATCGATCTTAAACTACCTATATTTTTGAAATTGAGAAACATTACATGATCATGTGAAAGATTTAAGTTACAGCAATATCTTGAGAAAAATCTGCAGTACGTGGTTCCGAAAATTATTTGTAGCTATAGCCACCCATGTACGTACCCAACATTAACAATTGGGATTTAAATGGAGTTTAACTCTAAAATCCTATCGTAATCAACTTAATTGTTGATGATAGGATATGTATGAGTTTCTAGATCTCTATTGTTTTGTGGTTAGTTCCATTTTTGTAGTCATTATCAATGCATTGACAAAGTTGTCATGAATATTAATGCAATATCAAGACCATGCATGCTGCATATATAGTGCTAACTCATGATCAAGATCACTCACATCATGAGAAAATTGGTAAGTCAGTACAAGAAACAAATTGAGATAAAACAAATAAAGATACGCGCGAGTTTGATCGTGACTTTTTCCTCTTGGAAAATGAGCATGTCTTATATATATCGTTGACAAATATATATATATATATATATATATATATATAATCATGTTGCTAATTAACTCAAAAACAATACATGATAGTAGTTAAGAAATGGTTTGATAAGTCAAACATGATGGTACGTAAGTACTGCCCATTGAGTTAGGCTATAGCTAGGCAACATGGATATATAGCAGAAGAGAAATTTCATTTACAGTCCCCACTTGAAGACGGTATCATGTGCAGATCCTTTATTAAATGAAAAAAATTATTATTTTAAAAAGAATATTTTTGTAATTTTAAAAAATTTTAAATATAAAATTGCCTAGACTTGATTTGAGGATTGTATGTAACATTGCTCATAGCAGAAAGATTCATGATGTCCTACACTACATACATACATACATATATATATATATATATATATAATTGAATACCTATCTAGCTAGTGTAATGGTTAATTGAATACCAGTATTGGTGGATGTGTATATATTAGTTGGTCAACTTGGTGGAGATCGAATTAGCTGATGCCAGAGATGAGTTGAATATATCTACAAGCTAGAGCTAGGCACTACTTTCAAAGCATGCAACTAGATCTCTCTTAATTAGCTAGCTAGGCTAGGCTAGCATTTCTCTAGCTAGCTCTAAAGTCTTGATATTGCCATGGAAATCAAATGGCATGCATGGAAACCTCATTCCCAAAATTAGAGGGTCACAGCTTGATGATCATCTGCTGCAGTACGTAATTGTAAGTTTTATATATAGATACTGTAATGAGCTACTACTGCTATTGATGAATTATTCTTTTTAAGCTCCTGAATGTTCCTTTATCATGATCACTCATCATTTTCCTTTTCTCGACGTTAAATCCAAATGATCATGCAACTCAAAATCAGCCACAGACCTTATGTACTCCTAATTAGTGTGCCCATACCTTTGGATTGGCAGATGAAACAATATTATGGTTAGTTCCTAGCTATATGCATGACATTGAAATCTTGCTAGCTAGCGCGCGCTAGATCATCTCGATCGGTGCTTACTGCATGATTGGAGTGGCAACAATATTAATGCTGTTTTTCTTGGTTATCCTTCATGCAGATTTATGACCATATATATAAATATATGTACTAATTAACTTATAAATTATGATTTGGTTGGGATGGTTTCTCATAATTCTAAGTTCAAAAAGGCAGACTTCAGTTTCATTGTTGCCTCCAGCATATAGTAGATATACAGCTTATTTTGAGCCTTTGGCTCGTACTAGAAAACCCTAATTATATTGAGAAATCAAGACAACTGGACTATATTGGATAGTTATTATATCTTGGCCGGAATCACTATCAAATTAGAAGTAGCAAATACCTTTAGCATTTTCCTTTAACTACAAAAAAATAGGGATATGCTAGCGTTTGAAGATTACCGACATTTATTTATTGGCGCAACCAAATGCCGGTATGGGGGGTCTCTATTTACGCATTCTGGTATTTTCCCAAATGCTAGGAATGGAAAAATCCATTATCGGCATTTTTGGACAAATTAATAGCGTTTATTTAAACGTGGCCACTAGTACTATTGTTAGACCCCCCCAATCGAGTTGCCTCTAGAGATGTCGCACATGCCCTAGTCATGATGGAAACATGCACCTTGGCTAGCCTACAACCATGCCTTGGCTCGTGAAGTGACACGCATGGGGTGCCCAGCATGCATGCATGCCTTGGCCCGCGCGATGGCACTCACGGGGCGCCAAGCATGCGGGCTAGCGAGGCTAGTATGCGCGCAACCATGCACGCAACACAGCGCCGTGCCCCCATGCGCGCGGCATTGCGCGCAACAACGCGCCCTTGAGCATTCCAGTGCGCAAGCCCATGCGCACGCTAATGGGCCGTGTGGCCCTGCGTGTGCCCATGTGCCGCAAGGCCATGCGAATGCCCATGCGCTGCACGCCCATGCCCACCATCCTGCCGCATGCCAGTGAGGTTAGTGGCATGCCATCCAGTGCACGGCCCCAGGCTGTGCCTGTGGAGCAAGCCAGTGGCATGCCCATCAGGCATGCCATCCAGCGCACGGCTCCAGCCTGTGCCTTGCAGAGCAGGTCAGTGGCATGCCTACCAGGCATGCCATCCAGTGCACCCACATGGCTCACCATCAGCAAGCCATGCCGCACCACCTAGCCATGGACCAGCCTGAAGACCAACATGCAACCACTTAGCCCACCATGGGTTCATGAATGTCACGGCCAAGAGTGGTCCATGCCACTATCATATTTCTTTTTTTAATTATTTAATTATTATTTATTTCCAATGGACCTATTGGGAGTTTCCAAGTTGTAACTCTTATAAATAGGAACCTTAGTAATTTCTTTTACATCTTTTGGCAAATTTCCTAGAGGGAAGATTATTGTTTGAGAGATCACAAATGATGCCTTTGCACTTGAGCTTTTTAGGTGAAATTCGTGAATCCCAAAGAGAGGATTACACCTTACAGTTCATTGAATATGTGTAATTCATTTATCTTGTTTCTTTGCAATTTGGTAAAATTCGTGAATCCAAATTGTGTTCATCAATATATGAGGTTTATTCAATTTTTGTACAATTCGTGAATCAAGTATTGGATTATTATTGTTTATGTTTTTGTGCATTCAAGTTCATAAGTATTTTGCTTTTATTCTTGAGTGTTCTTCATTCTTCTTGGAGTTCTTCGTATTTTTTGCTTTTCCAAATCCATAAAACCCTAAAAGTCGACCAACACATGTGTTAATCAACTTTTCATAAATTGTTTGCTTCATCTTTGTTGCCCTAGCCAAACCTTGCTTTCATTTTGAAAAAGCAGTGGTTCTATCCCATACAACACCTAGAGGGGGGGGTGAATAGGTGCAGTTCAAATTTTGTGGACTAATAAAAATTAATGGCAAGAAGCAAATAAAAGATGACACAAATCATACAAATAATCAACACAAGGATTTGGTCAAGAAGTGGAAACTCATTTGAAGAACGTCTTCAAATTCTAAAACCACTCCGGGTGTAAGCCACCACCTAAAATCCACTATAGAAAAAGTTCATTACAACCACTATAGAAACACTCACAAAACCTTTGTAGTTTCTAAACTTGGCTTACAACATCACGAGTGACCCACTCGATCTCTACACGCATGTAGTGTCGAAACTCCGACCTTCTATAGCCTTCCACGAGAACCTCTCGATCTCTGCATAAACAGCAGCTTCGGAAACCTTTCGGCCAACAAAACGTCCACTTCAATGGACTTTGAATGAGATTTGATCTTGAGTGTGGTGTGGTAGATTTGTGTTTGTTCAAGAGAGATTCACAAGGTGAGGAATAGGTTTCTCTCTTTGGCTCTTGAAACATTTAGGGTTTTGCTCTATTTTTCCACACCACATAATAGAAATAATCTGTTCTATTTATAGTCCAAGCAAGTCACGGCGCTCAAAACATGAATTTTAGGTTGTCTTGAACATTGGCTCGAGCGAGGTGTCGAGCGAAGGTCGAGCGCACGTTATCTTCTGAAACCGCTCGAGCGAGGTGTCAAGCGAAGGTCGAGCGCACGTCTCTGGATGAGTTCTGCTCGCGCGCAACGTCGAGCGCACATCGAGCGAACCACTCTGGATGGGTTCTGCTCGAGCTCCACGTCGAGCGCACATCGAGCGAACCACTCTGGATGGGTTCTGCTCGAGCGCCACGTCAAGCTCACCTCGAGCGAATCACTCTGTTTGGGTTCCGCTCGAGTGCTGCGTCGAGCGCACATCGAGCGAACCACTCTGGATGGGTTCTGCTCGAGCGCCACGTCAAGCTCACCTCGAGCGAACCACTCTGTTTGGGTTCCTGCTCGAGCACTGCGTCGAGCACACATCGAGCGAACCACTCTGGAAGGTTCCGCTCGAGCGCTACGTCGAGCGCCCATCGAGCGAACCTCTCTGGAAGGTTTCGCTCGAGCGCCAGTCGAGCGCCAGTCGAGTCATGTTGAGCACACTTCAATCTTTTTCATGTAACAATGCATCAACACTTGTTACAACTCAACTTTACATAGGTTTTCACAAGAATATGCCAATTAACTAATTTTTCCCTCAACAATCTCCCCCTTTGGCATTTCTGTGACAAAACCTCTAACCTATACATAGGACCTAATCCTAACACACCCAAATCAGGATTCCCATTATTCAGGCAAATAGTCTTGAGCACATTGAGATATTTCTGCAAAGACTTAGCAAACGGTTAAACATACCAATAACAATATGCAAGAAATAATCTCATAAGCATAAACTATGTCTGTAGCACAGTTTTCAGAAAAGACTTTTCATTAAGAATTAAAACATACATTGTTTTCAATTTAGACAAACAATGGTAGCACGAGCAGCATGTGATACAAAAAAATAGCTGCTCCCCCACAAAACAAAAACAAAAGCTGCCCCTACAGCTTTCTTGCTACTCCCCCTGAATCTCTATACCACTCCCCCTTTTTGTCACAATAAGCCAAGGGTCTCAACTGTCACCATCAGTCTAACTGCCATCATCTTCATCGAGGCGCTCCTCAATGTCGTTGAAGCGTTTAGTCACAAGCTGCTGTAGGCTGTCAACTTTGGCATCAAGACGATCAAAACAGGCTTCAAACCGAGCTTCAAGACGGGCAAGGTACTCAAGGACCTGCTGAAGGCTGGGATCGACTGATCCCGCTGTCGGTATGAATGGTGCCGAGCCCTGAGGCTGTGAACTGGATGGCTGAGAAGTGGATGGCTAAGACGTGGATGGCTGGGAGGAGGATGCAGGAGGATGCTCAACATTCAGTGGGTGAGGGGTAATGTGAGCACGACTCAGCTGCATGGTCCTACGCCCAGTAGGAGCCTTAAGAGGAACTCTAGGCTCATTAGGAAGAAGCATAACAGCCTGAGAGAGGGCTATCCTAGTGATGAGGCAGGCGAGAGGGAAGCCAGTCCGTAATTTTGGGGAATTAAACATCTCAAGCATAACCCGACACAAATGACTCCCGAGATCAATGAAGACATAATTTATCAATGCATACAAAAGAGTGGCGCGGTCAGGACCGACATCACTCTGATGACCAGTATGATATAGATTTTTAAGGACTATCTTACTGAGAATGAGAAACTCGGGTGAAAAACATGAGGTGAGAATGGGTGACTTACCATCCCAACTTGAAAATGGACCGATTAAACATTCAACAATGACAGTCGGACTAGGAGGAGAAGTCCGTGTATATGGATACGTGGGGTTTGCCACTCGCAGGGCATTTAGCAAGTCCGCTACCATGCCCGGAGTCACCCGGAAGACAATGTTCCGGAGACTGACTTCAAAAGAGCCATCATCAGAGATGGCATCAATGTTGGAGTAAAACTCCTTAACCAACTCCACAGAAGGAGTGAGATGACCAGTGGTCAAGGCCAGCCACTGGCGAGACTCAAAAATGCGAGGGATAACAGTCTCAAAAAGCTCACCAAGGAGAACTTCCCGCTCGACAATTAGAGAACGGGTAGAAAAATTTTGAGCGTAAAGTTCTCTTGCAGGAGGATTGCGAAAGTGTGCTTGAGCGGGGGCAGGAGGATTTTGGCGTGAACGAACTCTTCGAGACATGACTGAAGCTGGACAAAATCAGTGACCGTTAGACAAGGCTAAAGGTAATGTGAAATGCCCAATGCTTGATGAATGCACATGCCTAATGTGAACCAAGCCAAACTTAGGTTTTTAAAAATCCATTTCAAAAACAAGTCATGAATGTTGCCAAAACTATTTCAAAATGCACAATGCACAATGCACATGCCCACTAACACAATATAACAACCCATTTGGCATTTTTGAGCACTTCAAACTCAACTAAGCCAAGATTGGGTTTTAAACCCAATGGAGGTCCCAAGCCTCAATGTCAAACACTATCCCAACACTAGGATAGACAAAAATGACCATGGGAACAATGCAATATCAATGCATGATGAAAATAAGAAATCAAACTTCATTGGTGCATTTCACCGAGCACTTGGAGTGCATCCAAGTACAAACCAAATGAAAAACCCCTTGGGGGTTCTATGAACCTCCTAAATACAAAGAGAATAGGAATAGACAACCAAGGGTCCATCCAAACACCAAACAAACCAACAAAAATGCTCCATTTAGGAATCCCCAAATCTAAAGCCCTAATATCCGAAATGCATATGTATGGAGATGTACGATGCAAAATGGAAAAATAAAAACCGAAAATGATTGATAAGAATCAAAGATTAGAGACTTACCATGATTAGAAAAGGGATTTCTTGAGAAAAATCAAGTGAAAACACACGGAAAGAGAAGAGGGATGTGTCGCGCACGAAGAGGGAAGAAGAAACGGCGCAGAGAGGAGAAAAAGGCTGGGGAAAAGAAAAGGACGCGGGGGTTTTTAAAACATATTCTCGCTCGAGCGGAAGTTAAGTTCGCTCAAGCGGAAGCCGAAAATTTTCAAAACTCAAATTTTTCATTCAGTGATTCAAGCATTAATGAAGTCAATTTTGAAACTTGAAAAACACATCAAATGTAAAAGAGCATCATATTATCACAATTTACGCAAGTAGTAAAAATAGAGTATCACAGGTAAGATGAACATGCGTGTTTTGTGAGTCCTAACTCAATCAAGAAGTTTCAACCAAATATGTGAGTGAGGTTAGGCTAAAACAAGAAACCATAAGTGCATGGGGAGCCTTTCCACGATACATAAAATAAAACCTAATGCTGCTAGGACCTAAATAGTTATGTTTGAATTCATGCATTAGGATCAGCCTATTGAGTAATATGACCCCCTTTTTTTTTCTTCTTCTTCTTCTTCCTCCCTTTTATTTTTTATTTTTTATAGAGAATTTTCATAGGAGGAATTTTGATATATAATCATGAGGTCATCTAGCCCGTGGTCAATTCTGTATACACGTAGAGCTCCCTTACATCTTTGATTGCCTCCCCAAGAACTCACAGGTGGCAAAACAACAATTGTTTGAGCTGGAAGTGTAGTGTGTGAGGCAGGTCACAACTTACAAATAGTACAAATGTTTTAAACCTTTGTAACTTATAACGGTACATGATACAATTTTCAAATGATATAAGTACCTAAAATTTTCAGAACTGACATCACTAACACTCTTTATCCCACGCAAGTGCAAAACATTATTCATGATTTTTGAGGAACTCACACAACATGCTTTTAACAAAACAGAAAAAATGAAGAACAACTATACAAGAAAAAAAAATGCATGAATGCATGACCATCAGTCTATACCATGTCTGGTCTGCTCCTCCCCCTTTCTCATCCACACTTGTCTCACTTTTGGATGATTCACCTTATCAACCTTCTGGCTAGTAGTCAATTTGTCTAACTTCACATTAATAATCTCATTTTGTTTGGTCAAGACCATGACTTGGCTCCACAAGTTTTGATGCCCTTTTCTTGAGTAGGGCTTTTCAATTCTCTTAGGATGGTCCCTAAGCTCAAAACAGTTTGGTCGAATGTGACCAATCTTACCACAATTGTGACAAACATGATTTGCCTTGTGAACTTCATGTCTCATGGAGGGTGAGACATACCTAGAAGCATTCAAGAACTTCTTACTCTTTTTAGAAGGATAGACAATCCTACTTTTAGAGAAAGTAGGAGCATGATCATAATGATTTTTTAATTTGAAGCAATCTGGTCTAACATGACCAACCTTTCCACAATGATGACATATAGGGCTTGTGTTGCGAGCTCCTTGTCTCTTGGGAGGTGGGACAGGCTTTTGCACATGTAGGGGTTTTTTACCCTTTTTCAAAAGTTGTGCTTTGCCATTCTCATTCGATGCAGGAACAAACATTATTTTTCCTACCTTTTTGCATGGGGTTTTTGAAGTTGAAGCCACATCAGATTTCCCTTCAATATATCCTATACCTCTCTTGTCACCAAAGCACTTTCTTGAGTTTAGGATTTTGTCAAGCTTTTGTTTCCTAGTAGACAAAATTTTCAACTTATCGTTTAACAAAATCAACTCACTTCCCTGCATTTTCATTTTATCCTCGAGTGACACATTCCTCTTTTGCAACTGATTGGTTAGACAAATGGCTTCATTCAATTTACCTTGGAGATCCTCATTTTCTCTTTTGCAAATATCTATATTCTCAATATGTGCTTTATTGAGTTTCCTCAATTTTACACATTCATTGTACAACTTCTCATAGATTTGCTCCAACTCATCATCATTCCCGGATTCACTTCCGGATACACTCTCATTTTCATACGTTGATTCACTTCTGTGACTTTGGCCACCAACAGAAGAAGTGAATGCCATGTAGTTGCGATTTTTCTTTGGAGAGGGACTCTTAGAAGAGTCACTTGTCTCATAATCATTATCACTCAAAGAAGCACCCTTTGCTTTCTCTATGGCCTTTTTGTAATTTGCACACTCAAGGCGAATGTGCCCAAAACCATGACATTCATGACACTGTATATCAGATTGTACCTTGTCTTTGGTGGCTCTAGTAAATTTCTTAGAGCTCATTTCCTTGTTTCCTGAACTGGAATTTCTATTTACTCTCTCAAACATTTTCTTCTTATCTCCCCAGTTCTTTCTATTTCTAGATACAAACATCTTCCTGAATTTTTTAGCATAAAAGGCTACTTCTTTGTCACTCATAGCCAACTCATCGGACGACTCATCATATGACTCATTGATAGTATTGAGGGCTATGGACTTATTTTTCTTATCCACAGGAAGAGTATGCTTATAGGTTTGTAGAGAGCCCACCAGTTCTTCAATCCTCATATTGTCCAAATCTTTGCTCTCTTCAATGGCAGTGACTTTGGGACGGATTCTCTCAGGAAGAGATCTGAGAATTTTTCTCACAATTCTATTCTCAGGGATTTTGTCCCCTAAATTAAAACTAGAATTGACAACATGATTGAGTTTGGCATAGAAGGCATCAAAAGTTTCATCATCTTTCATTCTAAGTTCTTCAAAACTCATGATCAGCATTTGAAGCTTAGAATTCTTTACAGCCTTGGTACCTTCATGGGTAACCTCAAGAATGTCCTAAGCTTCTTTACAATTTTCACATGGAGATTCGCTTGAACTCCTCCTGGGACACAGCCATGAAAATCGCATTCAGGCATTTGTTATTCCAACCACACTCACTTATTTCATCCCTAGAGTAATTATCCACACTTTTGGGAGTTTGAACTCCCTCAATGATAACAAATGGTTCTCTCCATCCTTTTGTTATGGAAACCCACACTCGTTCATCCACAGACTTTAGAAACGCTCTCATTCAGACTTTCCAATAAGTATAGTTGTTTCCATCAAAATATGGTGGTGATGTGAGAGATTGAGACTTATCCATTTAAACCACTATAGCAGAAACACACTCAGGAATTGAATCCTAGCGGAGTGAACCCTCTCTGATACCAATTGAAAAAGCAGTGGTTCTATCCCATACAACACCTAGAGGGGGGTGAATAGGTGCAGTTCAAATTTTGTGGACTAATAAAAATTAATGGCAAGAAGCAAATAAAAGATGACACAAATCATACAAATAATCAACACAGAGATTTGGTCACGAAGTGGAAACTCATTTGAAGAACGTCTTCAAATTCTAAAACCACTCCGGGTATAAGCCACCACCTAAAATCCACTATAGAAAAAGTTCATTACAACCAATATAGAAACACTCACAAAACCTTTGTAGTTTCTAAACTTGGCTTGTAACATCACGAGTGACCCACTCGATCTCTTCACGCATGTAGTGTCGGAACTCCGACCTTCTATAGCCTTCCACGAGAACCTCTCGATCTCTTCATCAACAGCAGCTCCGGAAACCTTCCGGCCAACAAAACGTCCACTTCAATGGACTTTGAATGAGATTTGATCTTGAGTGTGGTGTGGTGGATTTGTGCTTGTTCAAGAGAGATTCACAAGGTGAGGAATATGTTTCTCTCTTTGGCTCTTGAAACACTTAGGGTTTTGCTCTATTTTTCCACACCACAGAATATAAATAATCTGTTCTATTTATAGTCCCAGCAAGTCACGGCGCTCAAAACATGAATTTTAGGTTGTCTTGAACATTGGCTCGAGCGAGGTGTCGAGCGAAGGTCGAGCGCACGTCTCTGGATGAGTTCTGCTTGCGCGCAACGTTGAGCGCACATCGAGCGAACAACTCTGGATGGGTTCTGCTCGAGCGCCACGTCGAGCGAACCACTCTTGATGGGTTCTGCTCGAGCGCCACGTCAAGCTCACCTCGAGCGAACCACTCTGTTTGGGTTCCACTCGAGCGCTGCGTCGAGCGCTGCGTCGAGCGCACATTGAGCGAACCACTCTGGATAGGTTCTGCTCAAGCGCCACATCAAGCTCACCTCGAGCGAACCACTCTGTTTGGGTTCCGCTCGAGAGCTGCGTCGAGCGCACATCGAGCGAACCACTCTAGAAGGTTCCGCTCGAGCGCTACGTCGAGCGCCCATCGAGCGAACCTCTCTGGAAGGTTCCGCTCGAGCGCCAGTCGAGCGCCAGTCGAGTCATGTTGAGCACACTTCAATCTTTTTCATGTAACAATGCATCAACACTTGTTACAACTCAACTTTACATAGGTTTTCACAAGAATATGCCAATTCACTAATTTTTCCATCAAGACATTTGAATTTGAATTCAAATTTTGACATTCATTGCCTTATTTGAGTTGCTTAGCCGCCCAATCCACTTACCATAATTAGAGTTCCTACATTTGAGGAACCCTAATTGACCCCATCCTTTCTATTGCCGGCCATATACACTCACCATTGACTTCCAAGATTTTAGGAAACTTTCCTAAAATCCATCACTAGCCATACTCGACCAACCCTAGCCGCCCAACACTCTTAGCCTAATTCCCAAACCCTAAACCCCTTCATAGCCGTCCATCACCTTTCTAAACCCTAAATCCAAAGACCAAGTGGTGCCAACCCTAGCTTCCACTAGTGTCGTGCACCGCTTACTCCATTGTAGCCCATACACTTCCTTGACCAATTCCACCACTCCATACACCCAACTTTGCCTAAAAGCATAACCTCACCATACCCAAGTGGTCACCTTGACTATCATTGCTCGAGAACCAAGCAAGAGAAGAACAAGCTTTCGATCACCACAAGACTACCATTGGCGTGGAGAACTTAGTGTCTAGGGACTTGATCGAGGTCCTTAACATTTATTGGTGCTTTCATTGAGAGGATTCTTTTTTGGTGAATTTTGAGAAGTTCTCACTTCTCCAAGAGGTAAACGACGCGTTGACTCAAAACTTTGTGAATTGGTTGGGGGAGACCCTCGTTGGATCTCATATTTTTTTGTTGATTGTGAAATTGAAGTTTGGGGGTTGAGGTAGAGGACGAAGTAGTGTTCTTGGAGGGATCGACCACCCTAGAAGGTGGAGGATCCAAGGTTAGACAAGTGCTTGTGCAAGAGGGGTTGCCCACTCACATAGGTGGACAACTCAAGGTTGGACTTGTGAGTCCTTCCTACCGCCCATAGAAGTTGCAAGTTGCTGTCCAAAACTACACCAACCAGAAATTTCAATTTGCAAGACTAGTTTGCCAGAGTTTCAAGAGGTTAGTTTGCAAACGCCATGGCGACAAGCAACCAAGAAGCCGAGATGAACAAGATTTCCAAACTGGAACGGATTGAAGTGCTAGAAGAGCACAACACTAAAGTCATGGACATTCTAAGTGAGGTCAACACCACTATGGCCGAACTTAGGATGGCGGTGAATGTTACCGTCCATGATAACGAAGAACATAAAAGAACCATGGAAGCTATGAGAAGAGAAACTCATGAGAATATAGAGAGAATTGAAAGAAGAATTGTTGAAGGCCAAGCCCCACGACAAGAAATTAATGGACAAAGGCAAGATGCTTTTGTGCATGGTGTTGAAACTAGTGTGACCGGATCTATACATGAACCACCAAGAGAAGAGTTGAGAAAGGGTGGACGTGTTGAGCATGATGATGTTGCAGTTGAGAGATGGATTTATGGTGGAAGCCACCATAGAAGTCCTAGTAGTAGAGGAAGACATCAAGATGTGAGGTATGAGATGCCTACATACGAAGATGGTTATGAGGCCGAACATGCTTATGAAGATGACAGGCCTTGGGGCCACGAGAACCAAGATGATAGAAGGCCTAATTACTATGATAGAAATGGTGGCAATCATGGAAGAAGATTTGATGATGAATTCCATGAGGGAAGAAGGGGAAATCGGGTTAATGACCGGGGACCCAAGAGACCTAAGGTGGACTTCCCTAAGTTCAATGGGGGAGATCCATATGAGTGGCTTGACAAGGTGGATCACTACTTCCACACTTATGAGGTGCCGAGAAGAGAGAGTATCAACGGCATGTTTATATTTGGAAGGTAAAGCTAACAAGTGGTAGAGGTGGATTAGAGACCAATATGAGAAGGATGAGAAGAGATTGGGGTGGACCGCATTTGAAAAGGAATTCTTGCTACAATTTGGCCCTTCGCCCATCATTAATCATCATGGGGAATTGGCTAAATTGAAACAAGAAGGAAAAGTCCACCACTACATTGAGGAATTTCGACAACTACAAACACTTGTGAGAGGATGGTTCGAAGAAGCACTTGTGGGTACATTTATTGATAGCTTGAAGCATTGGTTAGCCAAGGAAATCAAGTTGAAGAAATCTACAAGAATTCAAGAAGTAATGAGAATGGCCAAGATCCTTGAAGAAAGTAATACCATGGAGAAAAGGTTTTCCAAGGATGTGGGGAGTAAAGCCTCAAAAATTTTGCAAACCAAAGCACCTTGGAAGACTAAGGTGGAGATGGATGTTTCTAAACCTAAGCCATATGAGGTTAAGAAACTTTCTAAAGAGGAGGTACAAGAGAGAATTAAGAAGGGATTGTGCTTCAAATGTGGAGACAAATGGAGTAAGGAGCATTCTTGCAAGTTGGGTAAGGCTTATGTAATGATTGAAGAAGAGGAACATGAAGAATCTTCAAGTCATGAGTCCGAACATGAGGAGGCCGAACCTTGTGAGGAAGAGGAGGATGCCGAGTTGTCTCTTAATGCCATGTCTGGTGTTCAAAAGCCTATTTCTATGAGGGTCATGGCATGGATAGAGAAATTTGAAGTTACTTTATTGGTGGATAGTGGCTCTACCCACAACTTTATCAATTCCAACATTGTCACCAAAGTTGGATTGAAGCCGAGCACTATTGAACCATTTGAGGTGAAGGTTGCCAATGGAGATAAGCTAAGATGTGAAGACCTTGTGAGAGAGGTCAAGATGAATGCCCAAGGAGTGAGAATTGTGGCGGATTTGCATATTTTGTCATTTGCTGGTCTAGATGTTGTCTTGGGCAATGCTTGGCTTAGAAGCATTGGGAAAGTTGTGAATGATTATGAAAAAATGACTATGGAATTTCGGATTGGGTTGTGGACAGCTTTGACAACCAAGGAAGTCAAGTCTTGTGTGGCTATGATGTTTGAAAGACTATGCATGGGTGGAGCTAGTTGCTTTGCCATCATTTTAGCAAAGCAAGAGGCACTTTTTGAAGTTGAAAAGAGTGAAGAGGGGGGGCAAGAAGGATGACTTGTCCTTGCTGCCCATGGAGGTCCAAGAGGTCTTGAGAGACCACTGGGGGGTCCTAGAGGTGCCAACTACTTTGCCACCCACTAGGCCCTTTGATCATAGCATTGCCTTGGGAGATGAGAGCAAACCGATTAATGTTTCTCCATACCGGTATGCTCATTTTCAAAAAGAAGAAATTGAGAGACAAGTTGAAGAAATGTTGAAGGGAGGCTTGATAAGGCTTAGTACTAGTCATTTTTCTTCACCGGTCTTATTGGTGAGAAAGAAGGATGGCACTTGGCGGTTTTGCACCGATTATAGATTATTGAATGAAGCTACCATCAATGATAGGTTTCCCATACCTACCGTGTTGGATGAGTTGCACGCGGCTAGTATTTTTTTAAGATTGATTTGAGGGCGGGTTATCACCAAATCCACATGAGGGAAATAGATGTGCATAAGACGACCTTTAGAACTCACAATGGCCACTATGAGTACCTTGTTATGCCGTTTGGGTTGTGTAACGCTCCTTTAACTTTCCAAGCCGCCATGAACACTATCTTCAAGCCGTTGTTGAGAAAGTTTGTATTGGTTTTCTTTGATGACATATTGGTATACTCTAAGACCGTGGAAGAGCACAAGCTACACTTGAAGGTGGTGTTGAAGATTCTTGAAGAACATCGTTTTTTCACCAAAGCATCTAAATGTGCTTTCATGGAAAAAGAGCTCGAGTATTTGGGGCACTTCATTTCGGGTGAGGGAGTCAAAGTAGATCAAAGGAAGATTGAGGCCATGGTTGATTGGCCATTACCTAGTGATATTTCGGCATTGAGGGGTTTCTTGGGATTGACCGGCTACTATAGGTGATTTGTGAAGAACTATGGGTTTATTGCTAAGCCACTTACTACTTTGTTAAAGAAGTACAATTTTGCATGGACCCAAGAAGCAAGAAGGGCTTTTGATGAATTGAAGAGGGCAATGACTACCACTCACGTGTTAGCATTGCCAAACTTTGAGAAGGCTTTTGAAGTTTACACCGATGCTAGTGGTGAGGGGATAGGGGCTGTTTTGGTCCAAGAGAAAAGGCCAATAACCTTTATTTTCAAAGCACTTGGTCCTATGAAGAAAGTTTGGAGTACTTATGCAAGAGAGATGCTTGTGGTTGTGCATGCCGTGAAGGTGTGGAGACCTTATTTGTTGGGAAGGAAGTTCACTATTGTTACGAATCAACAAGCATTGAGACACTTACTTCAACAAAAGATAGTGACACCCGAACAACAAAAATTCTTAGTGAAGTTGCTTGGTTTTGAGTATGACATCATTTACCGACATCATTTACCAACCAGGTAAAGAAAATAAGGTGGTGGATGCTCTTAGTAAAAGAGAAGGAAGTTCATTGTTGTGGCATGTTCATGATGAGGATGAAGCTATTTTGATGGCCTTGAGTGAGGCCGAATGGAGGGTATGAGATAAAATTCGGGAAACAACAAAGTTAGATGCAAGAGCCATTGAAATTGTGGAGCTTTTAGAAGCTCAAGGGATGGAGTCAATGGGTTCAAGGTGAGAGATGGCCTAATCTACTACAAGAATTATGTGTATGTTCCCAATGTGCCTAACTTGAGAAGAGAGATTCTTGTTCACTTCCATCATAGTAAAGATGGTGAACACTCGGGGTGGTTGAGGACTTACATTAGGGTTAAGCATTTTTTCTATTGGGAAGGGATAAAGAAGGCCGTGAAGAAACTTGTAGTTGAGTGTGATGTGTGCCAAAAATCTAAGTATGAGACAAGACCTCCATCCGGGTTGTTGCAACCATTACCTATCCCTAATTTGATTTGGGAATACGAGAGCATGAACTTTGTTGAGGGACTACCTATTAGTGGCGGGTTTGAGATGATACTTGTTGTGGTTGATAAATTGAGCAAATATGAGCATTTCATTCCACTTACTCATCCATACACGGCCAAGAGTGTGGCCAAAGCTTTTATTGATCATGTGGTGAAGCTTCATGGATTTTCCAAGAGCATTGTCACGGATCGGGATAGAGTATTTATGAGCTCCTTTTGGAAGGAGTTGTTTGAGCTCCAAGGGAGCAAGTTGAAGGCGAGTTCATCTTACCACCCACAAACTGATGGGCAACCGGAAGTGGTTAATAGAACACTTGAGCAATACTTCAGGTGTTTTTGCCATGAAGAACAAAATAAGTGGGGGGAGTACTTGTCTTGGGCCAAATATTGGTATAATACTTCATTCCATGCTTCCATACAACGAAGCTCATTTGAAGTGGTTTATGGAAGAACACCACCAATATTGGTGAATTATGAGAGGGGCACGGCCAAAAATGATGAAGTTGAAAAGGAATTGATCACTAAGGATGAGATCTTAGTGAAGGTAAAAAAGGAGCTTGCTAAAGCTCAACAAAAAATAAAAAAGTACCATGATGAAGGTAGAAGAATCGTTGCCTTTGAAGTAGGAGATTGTGTGTATTTCAAATTGCAACCTTTTGGCCAAATGACCTTGAGAAAGAAACTTAACTTGAAGTTGGCCAAGAAGTACTATGGACCTTTCAAAGTGCTTGAGAGGTTGGGTGAAGTGGCATATAGGTTGAAGCTTCCTCCAACCTCCAAACTACATCCGGACTTCCATGTAACCGTGCTCAAGAAGAGGATTGGTGACCCTAGTCTTATTGTGGAAGAGCTACCCAAGTTTGATGATGAAGGGCGTATGCTCTTACAACCAAAAGAGACTCTTAATTATAGGGTTATTACAAGAGGAAGAAAGAGGCAAAGTGTATGGCAAGTTTTGATCAAGTGGGATAAAGCCCCAAAAGAAGAGGCTACTTGGGAAGATTATGATGATATAAGGGAAAGATTTCCTGAATTTATCTTTGAGGGCAATGATATACTTGAAGAGAGGGGGATTGTTAGACCCCCACGTCGAGTTGCCTCTAGAGATGCCACACATGCCCTAGTCATGATGGAAACATGCACCCTGGCTAGCCTACAACCATGCCTTGGCTCGTGGGGTGACACGCACGGGGCGCCCAACATGCATGCATGCCTTGGCCCGCGTGATGGCACTCATGGGGTGCCAAGCATGCGGGCTAGTGAGGCTAGCATGCGCGCAGCCATGCGCCGCACGCCCATGCGCAAGGCATTGCACGCAACAGCATGCCGCGCACCCTTGCGCATTCTAGTGCGCATGCCCATGCGCTGCACGGCCAGCCCAGCCAGCGCGTGTGCGCACACGCCCATGCCCATCATCCTGCAGCACACCAGCGAGGTTAGTGGCATGCCGCATAGCATGCCATCCAGCACACGACCCCAGGCCGTGCCTTGCGGAGCAGGCCAGTGGCATACCCATCAGGCATGCCATCCAGCACATGGCTCTAGCCCATGCCTTGCAGCCAGCGCCTAAGCCACCAGCTTGGGCCATGCAGTGCACCCACATGACTCACCATCAGCAAGCCATGCCGCACCACCTAGCCATGGACCAGCCCGAAGACCAACATGCAACCACTTAGCCCATCATGGGTCCATGCATGTCACGGCCAAGAGTGGTCCATACCACTATCATATTGATTTTTTAATTATTTATTTATTATTTATTTCCAAGAGACCTATTGGGGGTTTCCAAGTTGTAACTCTTATAAATAGGAACTTTAGTCATTTCTTTTACATCTTTTGGCAAATTTCCTTGAGAGAAGACTATTGTTTGAGAGATGACAAACGGTACCTTTGCACTTGGGCTTTTTGGGTGAAATTCGTGAATTCCAAAGAGATGATTACACCTTGCAATTTATTGAATAGGTGTAATTCATTTATCTTGTTTCTTTGCAACTTGGTGAAATTCGTGAATCCAAGTTGTGTTAATCAATATATGTGGTTTATTCAATTATTGTGCAATTCGTGAATCAAGTATTGGATTATTATTATTTATGCTTTTGTGCATTCAAGTTTATAAATATTTTGCTTTTGTTCTTGAGTGTTCTTCATTGTTCTTGGAGTTCTTCATATTTTTTGCTTTTCCAAATCCATAAAACCCTAAAAGTCGACCAACACATGTGTTAGTCAACTTTCCATAAATTGTTTGCTTCATCTTTGTTGCCCTAGCCGAACCTTGCTTTCATTTGAATTTGAATTCAAATTTCGGCATTCATTGCCTTATTTGAGTTGCTTAGCCGCCCAATCCACTTACCATAATTAGAGTTCCTACATTTGAGGAACCCTAATTGACCCCATCCTTTCTATAGCCGGCCATATACACTCACCATTGACTTTCAAGATTTTAGGAAACTTTCCTAAAATCCATCACTAGCCATCCTCGACCAACCCTAGCCGCCCAACACTCTTAGCCTAATTCCCAAACCCTAAACCTAGCCATAGCCTTCCATCACCTTTCCAAACCCTAAATCCAAAGACCAAGTGGTGCCAACCATAGCTTCCACTAGTGCCGTGCGCCCCTTACTCCATTGTAGCTCATACACTTCCTTGACCAATTCCACCACTCCATACACCCAACTTTGCCTAAAAGCCTAACTTCACCATACCCAAGTGGTCACCTTGACCATCATTGCTTGAGAACCAAGCAAGAGAAGAACAAACTTTCGGTCATCACAAGACTACCATTGGCGTGGAGAACTTAGTGTCTAGGGACTTGACCGAAGTCCCTAACAACTATGCCATTGTATTGTATAAATTAACAACTTCCATCTAAATGCCATCACTGGTACGTTGATGGTGCGTTGATTAATATTGTTTATCTAAACACCGGCATTAGTATGTTGCCAACGCATTGTATAAATGCCACTAGCTATTTTTTTCTAGCATTTTGTAAGCTCCACCAAATAATAATCACTTACGTTTGCGAGCATATGTTGAACTTTAAATGAACGTCACAATATTTACGTTATCTGCATTTTTGAAACTCCTCAATATGCAGATAAAAATCCAAAGCAATTTATTTTATATTGATGTTTAAAAACCTGCCGGTAATAGGATATACCACAATAAAAAATCTATATAATACACAAATTAATAATAAATATAATATAATTGGTCATTATTGATGTAATAGATAAAAAAATTACAATTCAAATCACATGAAAGTGATTTAAGAACAACTACTATATATAATATTATTACATGTTATAAAGATAGACTTTATTTCAATTGATTTCTTGAATCCCTCGATTTCTCACTAGCAACTTCAATATCTCCAAAATCGCAACCGAAACGGTTTCTACAATCCCTTGGTTCTACTCTTCTCCTTGTTCTGCTTTATTATCTACATTTTCAATACACGTAACCGAAGCCCATTATTCAAATTTTTATAGTAATCAAAATCTTCAATCCATACTAGAAAAAGATTCAAACCCATTACTCAAAGTTACAGAATTATCAAAACGCAATATTCAAATTTGCATGAAAATGAAAGAAAGAATAAGAACATCAATGTCATTCATAGTTCTGCATTGGCGAAACAGGTCCTTCATGTCCTCTCATGAAACAAACAATAATTTTGTTAAAATTCGACCACTTTACACTTCTAACCAATCGGGCTAAAAAAATTAAAGGAAAAAATAACAATACCTTATATCAGGTTGGAGAGAGAGGGCTAAGCACGACATGGCCGTGATGGTCAAGAACTTAAAACTCAAAGACTAATTTGGAGAAGGTTTCTTGCTTTAGCCCCATGGATTCCTCTCTCTCTCTCTCTCTCTCTCTCTCTCTCTCTCTCCCTCTCCCTATTAGTGAATGAAAACGAGAAGCTCTGCCTCTCTTATGCGAAGTTTAAAACTTTACTGAAAATTTGAGAGGGAGGAGGGTGCAAGTTAAAATTTTGAGCCTCATTAATTTTTTACAATTTTACCCATCTCATTATTAACCTATTATTTTTTACAAGTTAATATTATTGCTATCGAGTCGGACTAATTTGAAAGAGAAAAAGTGGGATTGATATGAGAAAAATATAAGAGAAAATAAATTCATATTTTTTATATTTTAAAAATATAAATAAAATAATTTTGAAATAAAAATAGAAATTTACGTTGATATCTTTTATCAATACAAAAATAGTCAGAACAATTATATGTTATTGCAGGCGTAACAATGCAAACACCGGCAAAACTTCTTATTTATCGGCGCATAATTGATAAATTTCCAGTGTTTGTATAAATGTCGACATAATTATATGTTATGGCCAGTGTAACTAGATAAATGCCGACAAAACTTCTTATTTATCAGCACATAATTGATAAGTTTTTGGTGTTTTTATAATCAGCGACATAATTATATGTTATTGCCGGCGTAACTAGGTAAATGCTGGCAAAACTTCTTATTTACCAACGCATGCATAAACGTCGGGAATGTAAACGCCGGCATATCCCTATTTTTTTCTAGTATATTTAACAAGTCATTTGAGAGAAATTTCCCTTGATGATGATCTTGTACCACCTATTCAAAGTTTAGGATAGCGTTGTATCTATCAAAATGATTGTTGCATCTTATGAAGCCTCTAACCAAAAGATCTAAATTAAACTGGTTTAAAGATTTTATTGTATGTTTTGGATTTAAAAAACTGTCGTAAGGCTCTAAAAGTTAAAATTTAAAAATCATGGTCTATGAGGGTGTTAGTTGAGGAAGTCTCTAGAGATACAACAGTTTGACTCTTGTCAACAGTTGTGCCTCTTGTCAACCAGTGCTTGAGGTCTATAAATAGGTACCTAATGTGCACAATGACCAAATGTACACAATTTGGGCTCACACAATTGCTCTGTCATATACTAACCTGTGGGACAAACACCTGCACGAGATTGTCACCATTTTCAATACAAATACCAATAGTGGTATCAAGAGTCTCGTCAATGACAAAGGGTTGTATTCTCGCATAGTGAAGACCAGCAATAAGCAAGTGGTTGGTTTGACAACTACATTTGCATATTATAACCATTTATGGAGGCTTTCAGACCCAACTCAGAAAAAATTTCAAATCACGGTAGGAGGGCTTAAATACATTGGTAATCTAGAGAACTTGGTTACCAGTTACTACTTTGAGAAAAATTATTGGAGAATTTTCACTCAAAGGGGCAGTCGCCAGAGTACTTCAGTACAACAAAATGTTCAAAAATCAGATAGGCCGAAATATGAAAGTTTATGTGAACGAACTTTTGGTGAAGAACATATAGTTTGGACAATACATGAAAGACCTCTTGAAGGAAGCTTTCGGTGTACTACGACTGTACAGGATGAAGCTCAACCCATTGCTTAATTTAATGAGATAGATCTAAATTAAATATGAAAAGTGAAAAAAAAAACGCTACATTCGGTTCCCTAAATTAACTTTTAATTTTAGGATTGCTACAATTACTCTCTAAATTTAGGGAGCAACTGTAGCAAGTCTAAATCATTGTTTTCATTTTTTTATTCTGAAAATATATATATTTAGATATATTTGTTATTCTAATTCTTTCTTCCAAACTATAAACCACATCATAAAAATCAAATTTTCCTATTTCTGTTAATGTGAGGTAGATAATATTTTTATATGTTTCAATAATATTAAATAAAGTCATTTTTACTAAAAATTTAACTAATTTCTATTAACAATTAAACACACATTTTCACAGTATTATGTATGATTTTAATTCCTTAATAATTATATATTTCTAGATTTTCTTATTCCAAATTTAATTATATTCAATTCCTTGCTACTTTTTTAAATTTAACTATTACAAAATATTACTGTTGGAAAATGCTAATTTTGACAAAAAAAAAATTATATTATTGTTAAAAACATAATAATTTTGAAAATATTATCATACCTGCAAAAGAATAATTTATGTTTTTGTTTAAAATATTCACTAGCTAGCTAAGAGTAATAGTTCAAAATATAAGGAAAAAAATAGTGAGTAGTTAAAATTGTAAAAGGGAAGTGAGAAAAAAATAATAAAGAAATAATAGAAAAATATTATTTTTATAGAATAAAAAAATGATAGAGAGTGGAATGTAGGAGGTTTTGAAAGGATGAATAAAATTTAAGAAAAGATTACTTTTAGCTAAAATTTATGGAAGATTTTGCGCATCCTGATGTGGATGCTCTTATATATCCCAAATACTCCTCGTTATGTATTATATAGATTATTAATTGGGCACGCAACACCTGATCGCCAATGATCGATCTTCTCATGATAGAAATTCCTAATCTTCCGTGTGTGTGTATATATATATTGTGTATATATATATATATATATATATATATATATATATGAGAGGCATTTTATAAAATAACATATAAAAATAACTGTCTTTATATAAATATCCTAATATTGTTAAAACATGGTTTTATAAACAAATGTAATACACATGACTTTACTTATGATTGTGTGTGTATTATTACTCTCTGATCTATATATGTATAATATATAGCATGGGTACATCGTACCATACGTATTTAGTTTAAGATATTTCAAAATTTATTTATTTATTTTTTCTAAGCAAGCTCAATATATTATAATTAAGGGATACAAAAATACATGAGTAAGGGGTAGCGAGACCCCGACAAATCCAATTTCTTAACTAATGCAACACTATATAAGAAGAAAAAGAAATGGACCTGAAAATAAATAAATGTTTCATGTCCTTTCTTGCTAAGAGAGAGCTGCACAAAGTGCTGATTTTTATACAATATGAGAGAGAGATTGTAGTTTCATGATTGTAGGCTATGGTGATTGTAGTGACTGCATTTTGTCTTGAAATGGCTGTTGGGTAAGTCCACTGCCTCATTTTCACGATCATGTGGCCAAATAGGACAACTCTTATAGTAGAAAGCCAATTAAGAAAGCCAAACTTCATCACATTATATGTTGTCCCAAAACTCCACACTCTCCTAAAGGAGTACATGCATGTGATTCTCGGGCCGGGGACAAATGTAAAAAGAGTGGGGCTCGTGGGATGTGGCGGAGAGAGATCGGCAAGGATAGAGGCGAAAATGGACATATTATAGTTTAGACGTAGACTTTAGAATCTGTGATGGTGCGTGAGGCTCTCGTGCTTGTCTCTTTGCAACCACAATAGTCAGATCAGAAGGATCTGATGGTGGCGAATCCGTTGATCTGACACGTTTGGTGAGAAAAGCTCTCAAAAGGGGTGGAGCGCAAGGCCCACGCACAGTTGTTGGCGGCATATAAGGCCCATGCTTGGTGATTTTTGCAAAACAACTACCTTCTCTTCCAACGATTGGTGGCCTCAGAGCCTTCTCGTATCGCGCGTCGCTCAGATGTTTCTGAAAAATTACAAATCTGTCTTTTCAACTTTGGGAGAAACAAAACATCTAAGAAAAGAGAACTAACTTTATAAACAAAGTAGATAGTTGAAGAAAGAAGAGAATGATAGAGAGCATGAGACCGAGGAAGCCAAGGCCTTCCCCTCCTCTCTGGTGAAAAATTCAGATGTGTTTGGATTTTCTAATTTTAAGAGAGAGAGAGAGAAGTGTGAGTTTTATTTCGAAATTTGTTTAATTGGTAATTCAGTTCATTCTCCTTTCTCGTTATTACATTCATAAAAAAAGAAACGACACTGATCTAGGATTTCGATCGATCCTCTGAACCATCCTTGCTCTCATGCATAGGAATTGCATGGACACTCTTTGTTGTAGTACTACTTTTGCTCGGCTCAAAATAGATGCATAAGGGAAAAAAACATGTATTGAAAAACATTGACCCACCGCCTCGTTTGCTAACGAAACGTTTACTGGACCCAGCTGTGACAATACGTACACGAGTCACGACGATTGAGTCACTATATACTCTGCATTGATTTCAAGGTTATATAGAGGCTCGAAGCACCTCTTTCATACATATACATATATATATATATATATATATATATTTATATATGGGTCGAAGCACCCTGCCATTATTAATTATGGATAAGTCACAAGTGGCAAGAAGTTTCTGTACGTTAGCTAGCTAATGAATTCCTAATTAGGTTTAATTAAAAGAAAATGATTAATCCAAAAATAAATATTTATAAAAAAAAATTCACAAAAGACATGATTTAGTATGATATGTCAAATAATTATAGAATTTTTTTTACTATAAAATAGATTTGACATATCATATCAAAATTAGTTTTTTTTTTTTCAATAGTTCTCCAAACAAGTATCCCGTATGAATAATTCTACGTACAATCGTGAAGTGCATAAATGTCATGTAATTGTTTTGAAAAAGTGTAGGGTCTATTATTAAAAAATTAATTTTTTTCATATAAATTTCATATTTTATTTATATTTTTTAAAATGATTATACGGCAATTACACAATTTACAATTATATATATATATATATATATATATTATATAAGTACTGAACGCTAGCTGGTACCCAGATGATGATCATGATATTAAATACTAGCAACTATATATACTACTATTGAAAAAAAGTTTTATTGTATCCTTAAGATATATGCCTTTTGGCTATATAGGTCGAGCTAGAAATTAATGTTCCATATATGGATACTGAAAAGTCAAATTAATTAGTCAAGGTAAAAAAAAAATATAAAGGGATCTATATATATATATATATATATATATATATATATATATATTATTGAGCATTAACTAAACGACAGTTGATTAGCTTCATGATCTTACGATAAATCTAATCTCTCCTACCAAATCCAGACTTTGACAAACGCAGCCCGCGGACGGCTATATATCTAGCCACCTCCCTCTAATTGGCCTTTTCCTTAGAAAAAACTATAGCACTATAAAAATAAAAGAATGGCTACCGACAGAAAAAAAATTATATAAAAGTGAAACTCATAAAATAATGTGATTTTATAAGATTTATTAGATCTATTTTATAAAAAAAATAATTTTATAATATGATATATTATATTAAGTCACGTAAATTTATGATTTACGAGCAAAATATTTTCCTAAAAACAAAAGAAAACATCCAACATCCCTAGCTAGCTCCATCAAATTAATTACTAGTTTTGTACGTACGTAGCTTCCTAGCTAGCTGCATAATATATAACATGTAGCATACATATATAAGAATCCAAAGATTTCATGAGATCGATCATCATATCAAGCAGATTATCGTACGTGTAGCCAAAAAGCTTGATCATCTGCGTCTTGCCGTTTAATTTGTTAACTTTCACAAAACAAACGAGGCAAAACTAAAAGTCCTCAGTGACCATCCGATTATAAGTACTTTTCCAAGCTGCGCGCGCGCAGCATGCGTGCGTTTAGCTAAAAAGTGTTATAATTTGTACTTCTCATGAGTAGTAGCATCCATCTTCAGGAAAGTGAAAAGTCAAACAGAAATATATTAAAAGTCAAACAGATCAATAAATTAGCAGGCCAGCCAGAGCTAGCATATATATATATATTAGCTACGAAAATTAAACAAAGTTACCGCGCGGGCAAAAGGCTTGCTCATGATCATCATCTGATCGGTGATATCTTCTCGGTTGGTCTGAAAGAAATGAAAGAGCACTGAGATATTGGCACGGCTCAATCAGAAATAAAAAAAAGAAGATGATCAGCAGCACCCTTGAGGTTTCGCAAAATGCATCTTTTTCTTCTGAGTGAACCAGGCCAATATCGAAGTAACTATTTCACATGATGATGAGATACTCCAGCTTGATCTTCAAACATATGAAAACTAAAGTACTAGTTCGAGTATCAAACTGAAAAGATCTGGTAATTATGTAGAGAAGAAAAATAGAAGCAAGCAGGCAAGCTTGCTAGAGCTAGGTTCAAGAAGAAGAACACCAAATAAAAATACCAGAAAGCTAGAGAGGGAAACTCATGGGTATAGATCAAGGCTAGCAGCTAGCTTTGAATTTGGTGTGTGTGAGAAAGGTTAGAATGTCTGGGGTGGGATTTAAGGGTGGAAATATTGAAGGGTGGGGGGTCTGCATGAGCATTAAAAGCTGCGACTACCAAAGCAGAAAGCTGGGCCAGAGCATTTAAATCCATAATTCCCCCGGCCTCCATTTATTTCACTTTCTTTTTTTCTAAACCATAATGCCAGAGGCATCAAGTTTCATGATCGTCAGCCAACTTGTTGGAGGCGCCCAATTAAGCCAGTAGAAAGTCAACATAACCTAAACCTAGAACAAAATATGCGACCACTCTACCTGGGTAAAACAGACTTTCTGGGATAAAAATGGGGTGCTCTTGTTCAAAGGGAAGAGGGCCCCAGAAAGCAAGATCTCTGCTCCCAACAAAGGGATCGCCCACGATGGTGATGCTCTCTCACTCATGTCTTACCGAACCCGGAAGACCAATCGCCATTAATGAGGGAATCTCTCTCTGGGAGGGACAGGCTGCGACATTAATAGGTAAGGTACTACCGATGAGACTGTTTTGAGAACTGTTTAAAATCCTTTTGGCTACGTCTGTATATTGAGAGAGAGAGAGAGAGAGAGAGAGAGGCTGGTTGACTTGCAAGTTGCAAGGGAAGGGAATAGCATTTTTATGGGCACTAGATCTCATGAAATGTTATTGGTTTGCAGCTAATTGCTTAGAGTTCCTTACTAAGGCAAGCCAAGTTTCATGATTAGTTTGCAGTTTGCACTCTATATCTTTGTTTTGCTCACGCAAAAGATCGATGAGCCATCTTTAGACAAACTAATCCGCATGCGTTGCACGCACGCGGTTACGTTATGTACTATACTTAGGGTAACTTAATCATATATATATATATATATATATAACCTAAAAACGACAGCTAGCCTTCGATCGATCGACAGCTTGCCTTCGGCCAGTTACGTTATATATTTCACTTCTTCATGATAGATTTTTTTTTTTTGAATAATGTTAGAAAGAAGTCACTATAGCAGTGCATACTTTACACTTATTGTGTGGCTGCTTCTAGTTGATTGTTCCCAACATTCACTTGAAGAGATGTATGGTTTAGATAATACCATATCATGTGTGTAAAATATATATTCTCAATAATAATTTTTATCTATATTTATTCTTTTTTTTTTTATCAAATTTCTAATAATATACATATATATATATATATTTATGTATATATCTGTTGGACAAAAAGTGGATCATTGATTTTCCTCTCATAGTACTGTTGCTGCATTGGGACATTAATATTGTAGGACCATTGACAAGTTACTATCCAATTAGGTCTTGCATATATTGTAAATGATCTCTCTCTCTCTCTCTTCACACTCCCTTGGCATCCGAGGACAAGCATCTATGTAATGTAGCCAAAATGCAAAGTCTAAAGTACTTGCGTTTTGAGCTGAAACAGTGTAATATTTTATTATTTCACAAAAATAAATCCATAAAATAATAATATAATTTGATGGAGTAAGTTAGATTATAGAATTATTTTTATTTTAAAATAAATATAACTTATCATATAATAATAAAATCAAAACAAATTTTTAAATGTAACACTAATTCTCATATGTGGTGGATCAGAATTAATGATATGCTATATATAATCTTGCTATATATATATATACATGACAGTCTGGCCGGCCGGAGGCATTAGATCACAAATCTGAATAAGAATATTGATAGAAATATATATATATATATATATATATGTGTGAAGAAGAACAATTCTATATACAACCATGAATTGCATAAATGCCATCATGTAATCGTTTTGAAAAAGAATGAAATCTATTATTAAAAAATTAATTTTTTTTATGTAGATTTAAAGTTTTATTCATTTTTTTAAAGCTATTATGCGACAGTTACACAATTTACGATTGCAAATATATTTTCTCTATGAAAAAATATGTGCAAATAGGATAAGAATTATTAATCCTTCAACACCCATATTTTTTTTTTCATATCCGGATTCTCAAAAAGTCCAAAACGAACGATCCAAATCTAATAAAACCTCAATTATGGTGATTAGACAAAGAAAAAACGTCTTGATTATAATTAATATCAATTCTGAATTAATTACTACCAAATATGAAA
Organism: Juglans regia; assembly: GCF_001411555.2. NCBI lineage: Eukaryota > Viridiplantae > Streptophyta > Magnoliopsida > Fagales > Juglandaceae > Juglans > Juglans regia. The sequence goes on along the minus strand of NC_049911.1, from coordinate 10,382,374 downwards.
GGATATACATAGAAGCTGTGATGCACCACCGTCTAATTAATAATTAGTTGGGCCCGACCCCACTATACACAGAAAATTCAATTTCTCTTTATTTGTAAACGGATTAAAATCTTCCATACTTCTATAAAAATTCATGAAAATTCTTCTTGGTTTAGTTTGTAATGATTAAGTGCAACGATAAATATGGAAAATGGGTTGTATAGTAGTCTTAAATGTGTAATTTCAACACATTCTTTAAAACGGTAGAAAAATTTAAGACCTACATGAAAAAATTTATTTTTTAATTGTGTACCTCTAAAAGAGTACGCGTAATTTGCATATCCTATATTGCAGCCTACAACAGCTCAAGTATTGTAGCCTACAGCTCATGTTACAAGTCGTGCATCCACTACAATATACATACGGGATAAAGGCTAAAATATCAGAAGATTATACAATATTCTTTTTTCATCTCTTTCTGTATTGCTATTTTGTCTTTATGAGTGAGCTGTATAATTAGTTATTTTCGTTTTTACAGTTAAGGTCAAGATAGCAGGCTGTATTTAATTTCCCCAATATGTACAGATTTGATTTATTCAATTCAATATACGAGAACAAAAATTTCTTCTCGTTTCCTTCCTAGCTTGAATCTTATTCTCTTTGCCTTCATTTTTCATTTTGTGTTATGGTATCAGACAAGAAGGTTTTCTGCTAAACTTCTGCTGTTGATTTTTTTCTTCTTTCGTCTAAGCCATGGAAGAACCAAATCAAGTCTCTCCTTACCTCAATTTCACAAACCCAAACAACCCTTATCGAGTTGAGAATGGTGACATTAGAGCTCTTTTTCTTGTCACTGAAATCCTCATCACTGATAACTATGCTACTTGGGTCTCGGGCAATGCGTCGAACACTTAGAGCAAAGAACAAGTTGGTGTTTATTAATGGAAGCATTTCAAAACCTACTAATGAAGATGATTCTCTGTTTGATGCATGGGAGAGAAGTAATGATATGGTAGTGTCTTGGATACAAAATTCCATCAGCATGGATATCAGGTCTAGCGTGACTTTTGTGGATGATGCACAAGTGGTATGGACATAACTCAAAGACCGTTTCACACAGCAAAATGGTCCTCGTATCTTCCAACTCAAAAGAAATTTGGCTAGTCTTCGACAAGAAGAAGGCTCTGTGAGTACTTATTTTGGTAATCTTAAAACTCTTTCGGATGAAATAGCAATCAATGACCCTATTCCTATCTGCACTTGTGGTCAGTTGAACATTTTGAAAGATAGACACCAAAGAGACCGTGTTATATAATTTCTTATGGGATTGAATGACCAGTATTCTAATGCTAGGGGCCAAATCATGCTTATTGAACCACTCCCTACTATCAACAAAGTGTTTTTCTCTAATACAATAGCAAGAATAACACCATCAACTCACTAATTTTTCCCCATCTCCTGACACTATGGCATTTACCAAAACTTTTCAACTTTCTTTCAAAACCAAAAACTCCATTGCTCAGAAAAAAGAGAGACTGTATTGTAAATAGTTCCGTATTCAAGGACACACTCTGGAAAATTGTTTTAAAGTGGATAATGCACAAGCCCCTGTGCGTACTCACTGTAACATGACAGGCCATGTTATTGAAAAATGTTACAAACTTCATGGATATCCCTTGGGACACAAGCTGTACAAGGACAAGGGAGCAAACCCTTTTGCAAATCAGACCAGTTTGTCCACAGATTCTTCTCAAGAGGAGGTGCATGAGGGCAAGCTCAGTTTCACCAAGGAACAATATCAACAACTCATGAGTCTACTCCAGCATAAAGATTTTTCTAATTCCCTTCCCTTTGTGAATCAGACACAAACTCTTCTCAAACCAAATCCCACAGCACCAAAAGCTTCCAAAATGTCTGGTATAAACCCCACTTGCTGTAGTTTTTTTTCTTACAATTCTTTTAATTCAAACATAGTTCCTTGGATCATTGATTCTGAAGCTACAGATCACATGATCTGTAGTCCCTCATTTTTCACTTTTGTTACTGTAGAAGTATCATATATTGTCAAATTGCCTAAGGGCACTTGTATTCCAGTCACTCACTCGGGCATTGTTAAGCTTACTGATAGTATTACCCTTACCAATGTTTTGTGTGTGCCTTCTTTCTCCTTTAATCTTGTTTCAGTCAAAAGACTTACTGAAAACCTGACTTGTTGCTTTATTTTTTTGTTTAATGCATGTTTTATACAAAACCTTTCCACTTGGACCACGATTCAGATGGGTGAAGCGAAATGCAGCCTAGATCAACTCCTGCCTACTGCTATTTCTCCCATTGCCTTGGTTGACACTTTGTCTTAGTTGTCATCTTGTGTTCCTTCTTCTGCTTCTATGACTTTTAAAAATAGTGTTGATGTTAGTAACCTTTGGCATTGTCGCCTAGGTCACATTTCTGAGTCTAGGCTCAATTTAATCAAGGATCTTGCTGTAAAAGATAGCTACATTTTAAATAAAAATGCTCATTGTTACATTTGTCCTCTTGCTAAGCAGCATAAGCTTCCCTTTCCTGTTAGTTCTAATAAATCCTCTGCTGTTTTTGAATTGATTCATTGTGATATCAGGGGCCTTTGCTCTACTGTTGCTTATGATGGTTCAAGATATTTTTTAACCATAGTTCATGACTTCTCTAGGACAACTTGGATTTATCTGCTCCAAACCAAGTCAGAAACAAGAAATTGAATTCTTGTATAACATGGTGGAAACTCAGTTTGAAACCAAGGTTAGAATTCTTCGTAGTGATAATGGGATGGAGTTTAAGATGACTGATTTCTTTAATAAAAAATGGATTATCCACCAAAGGTCTTGTGTAGAGACACCTCAACAAAATGACATTGTTGAGAGAAAATATCAACATTTGTTGAATGTGGCCCGTGCTTTATTTTTTTCAATCTTGTCCACCCTTGTCTTTTTGGAATGACTGCATTTTAACTGCAGTTTACCTTATAAATAGAACACCTACTCCCTTACTTGAGAATCAAACCCCTTATGAAATCCTCTTTGCCACCAAACCGAATTATTCACATCTTAAGATCTTTGGTTGCCTTTGTTTTGCATTAACACTCTCACATGGGAGAAAGAAATTTGATCCAAGGGGCAATAAGTGTGTTTTCTTGGGTTACCCTTTTGGGATAAAGGGTTATAAGTTGTTGGGTCTTGACACCCACCTTACTTTCATTTCTAGAGATGTCATCTTCCATGAAATCATTTTTCTTTTTCAATCACCTTCCTCTATTGAATTTGCTAAACACACTCAATTTGATTTTCTTTTCACCTCACCAGAACCAATGACCTATCCATCTCCATTTTCAGAAATTGCTCATGATAGTTCACCATCATCTTCTGAGTCCATACATGTTGATCCTCTTCCTACCAATCTGGAGCCTGAAATTACCCCATCTCTTAACTCACATGATAATAATAGCCCATTGCCTACAGCTCAACCACCTATTCGTAGGTCATCTAGGACTAGAACAACCCCTAGTTACCTCCAAGGTTTTCACTGTCAACAGGTTGCTATCATTTCAGACTCTCGAGAACTGGTTCAGGTATCTACCCCTCACACTAATTCTATTTTTCCTTTGCAGAATTATGTTTCTTATAATTTATTCTCACCCACTTTACAAGCCTTTTCCACTTGCCTTTCCACTGATTTTGAACCAACCTCATACTCTCAAGCTGCTAAAAGTCCTAGTTGGTGCAAGGCCATGGATGCTGAATTGTCGGCCTTGGAAGAGAATGAGACTTGGATTCTTACTGACCTACCTCCTAAGAAGGAAGCCATAGGTAAGTATGTTTACAAGATTAAGAGAAATTCAGATGGGAGTATAGAAAGGCTGAAAGCCAGACTAGTTGCAAATGGGTATACCTAGCAGGAGGGAGTTGATTATCATGAGACATTCTCACCAGTAGCCAAGATGGTTACTATGAGATGTCTCATTTCCATTGCAGCTGTCCAAGGTTGGCATTTGCATCAATTTGATGTAAATAATGCCTTCTTCCATGGTGGCTTAGAAGAGGATATATACATGCACAAGCCACCAGGCTACACAAAAGGAGGTCATCAGCAGGTTTGCAAACTTCTCAAAAGTTTATATGGTTTTAAACAAGCTTCACGACAATGGTATGCCAAACTTACTTCATGCCTTCTAGATTTTGATTTCACTCAATCAAAGGCTGATTACAATCTTTTTACCATGACTAGTGGCACTTATTTTATAGGTTTACTTGTTTATGTTGACGACATGTTAGTTGCTAGTAACTCAATGGATTCTATAATTGCCATCAAGAATTGTTTGCATGAAAAGTTTCAAATCAATGGTCTCGGGATTTTGAGATACTTCCTTGGGATTGAAGTTGCTTGATCACCAAAAGGGATTCATATCTGCCAATGAAAGTATGCACTAGATATTCTTGCTGACTCTAGTGGTTTAGGGTCAAAACCTGCCAAGAATCCCATGAAACAAAATTTAAAGTTCAGCAAGAATGATGGTATGCCTCTCACCGATCCCTTTGTGTATCGAAGACTTATTGGCAGTAGGGCTGCAAACGGGCCAGTCCGGTCCGATCCGGTCTGGCGATGGACCGAAAATTTTCGGTCCATTATTTTCCCAGACCGGACCGGACCGAACACCCAAAGGGACCGGACCGGACCGATACGGTCCGGTCCGGTCCAGTCGGTCCGCCCTCTTTTTTTTTTTAAATAATTAATAAAAAAATTTATTTAAAATACTAAATTAAATTAAGTGACTTATTAATGTGGATTATGTAACAAACTCAATAAAAAAATATTTTATATGGTCAATGATAATAAATTAGATGAAAATTATATTATTAATTTATATAATTACTATATAATTAACTAATTGATATTATATATTTATTAATTCATAGAATATTAACAAGTGTTAATAGTATATTTAAAATTTTATATTGTTAATAGTGATAGGTTAAATGAAGATATATATAAAATATTGTTAATTTATAGAATATTAACAAGTATTAATAATATATTTAAAAATTTATATTGTTAATTGTACAATTATTATATATAAAATATATATAAAAAATAATTTTTTTTTTAATTTTTCATTCGGTCCGGTCCGGTCCGAAAAAACTGTGGACCGGACCGAATGATTTCTGTCCTCTAAAATATGGACCGGACCGGACCGGTCTAAGTCTTGGTCCGGTCCGGACCGAAACGGTCGGTCCGTTCGGTCCGACCGGACCGTTAATCACCCCTAATTGGCAGTTTGTTATATTTGACCATCACTCACCCAGATATTAGCTATCCAATCCAAACTCTTAGTCAGTTTATGGATAAGCCTACTACAATTCGTTTAGCTACTGCTCATAAAGTCTTAAAATACATCAAAGGTGCACTTGGTCAAGGCCTTTTGTTATTTGCTTCCTCTGAATTACAATTAAATGCATATTGTGATTCTGATTGGACATCATGCCTTGACATCGGCAAGCCAGTTACTGGATATTGTGTATTTTTGGGTCACTCTTTAATCTCTTGGAAGTCCAAAAAGCAGATTGTTGTGTCTCGTTCCTTTACTGAAGCTGAGTATAGAGCAATGACTGCCCCATCTTCTGAACTCACCTAGATTTGATTCATTCTTGCTGATCTACATGTGTCACATCCTCAAGCAGCCACACTCTACTGTGATAACCAAGCTACTCTCTATATTGCAGCAAACCCTGTCTTTCACGAACGCACCAAACATATTGAATTGGACTACCATGTCATTAGAGACAAAATTCTTAAAGGCTCTATTTCAACAGCCCATGTTCCAAGTCACCTCCAACGACCTGATCTGCTTACTAAAGTTTTGTCATCATCACTTCTCCATTCTCATTTGCTCAAGATGGGAATTGTCAGTCTCCATTCTCCATCTTGTGGGAGGGTATCGCAGCCTACAACATCTCAAGTATTGCAACCTACAGCTCATGCTACAAGTTGTGCATCCACTACAGCATACACATAGGAGAAAGGCTGAAATATCAGAAGATTCTACAATATTCTTTTTTCCTCTCTTTCTGTTTTGCTATTTTGTCATTATTAGTGAACTGTATAGTTAGTTATTTCAGTTTTCACAGTTAAGGTCAAGGTAGCAGGCTGTATTTAATTTTTCCAATATGATCAGATTTGATTTATTCAATTCAATACACAAGAACAAAAGTTTCTTCTCATTTCTTTCTTGGCTTGAATCATATTCTCTCTGCCTTCATTTTTCATTTTGTGTTATCCTAAGATTATATCAACTTTAGTCATTTTCAAATCCATTTATAATCTTATCACAATGGTATTTATTACTTTCATCAACCAAAATATTTACTTTCTAAAAAAAAAACATAATATATAAGTAATAAATTGTGATATGATAAAATATCAATCATTTAATGTAATAAAAATAATTAGATTTAAAATTTTTATTCTATGATCACTAGAACCTGATCAAGGCCGATGATAGATTAAAATTCCTAACAGTACTTTAGCATGCACATGATGATCAGCATCATAAATTAATTCTCCTAATTAATCATTATATATTTCTTGTTTTAACAATTATAACATAGAAAATAGTTTTTTTCTTAAATAATAAATGTTAAATTTTAAACATTAATCAGTTAAACGTAAAGTTTTGATCTTGGGAATATTGAACTGATTTAAAGGATTTTGCATGCACTACAATAGAAGAGGTTTTTTGTGACAAAACTTTTCGTCCCAAAAAAGTGTTTGGGATGGAAAAAAAATCCTCCCAAGGTCATCCCAATATTAGTGTCGCAAAAGGTTTTTTGGTATGAAAATTTCAATATCATCCCAAAATATATTTTTTGGACGAAATAGAGCAAAATCGTTCGATGGCATTCGAACGGGAATTTTTTTTTGGGATAATTAAGGTTCGTCCTAAATTTTCGGCAGAACTGTAAAATATTACATTTGACCATGAATTATGTTCAAACGCATACTTCGTGAGTGTTCGATCGAAATAAATTTGTTCAAACGTATTGACATGGAAAAACGTTCGAATGTTAATTTTACTGGTCGAACAGACAACTATATTTGAACGCATTAAGTAGAATGTTCGATCGGATTATGATACAATCGAATGATTTGCTAGGGGATGACGTTCGAACGTTGATGTCATATTTGATGTCATCAGTAAGCATTCGAATGATTTTTACATTCGAACGGTTTTCGAGTGTTGTTCAAACGTCTATTATAGATTACATTCGAATATTTTGTATCATTGTTTGAATGGTTTGACTGCTTTTGTTCGAACTATTTGTGGTCGTTAGTACGTATTTGATTTGACTCAATAATGAAAAACCAAATACACATACTATAAAATAGTATTACCAATTTCTTAGAGAGGCAATGAAAAGATCTTGAACTTGCATGATAATGAATGTTCAACTTTAATTTATTTGTTTTGTTTATAGAACTTTGCTCCTGCATAGAAGTTGTAAATATTAGCAAGATAAAATTATAAACTATGATATGTAAAACAATTAGTTTATCTTATATGCTGGATCCTCAAACATGCGACAAAATTTTCTCAATCGGAAGGTCGGATTTCTTGAAAAGGATGTTGGTGTGCCTCATCCTTGTTTTAGAATTTATTATAATGCTCATGACACATCGCCTTATATTTATGGAATGCATTATATATAACTTCATTAAAAGGCTTACACTCATCTCTCCAACTAAAATTTAGTTCGAAATCATCATTGAAAAAATATATACACAAAAAAATTATCATTTGCATATTCTTTATTTTGCATATATATTAAATAATTTTAGAAATGAGTTAAATATTACCAAACAACGCTTCTTGAAAAGCTCTTTCATATCTTAGAGAACTTTATGGCATGAACTCGTAGCCAATGTGCATAAACTCATGTAAGAGCACCCACATATGATACAAGCCAAGCTGCTAGTTGTCATTCACCTCCTGTATGTACATTAAGAATGTTAACCTTAATCTTACTTAATTTACGATATTTTGTGAAGGTTCATGTATCATATTTTATAACTAATTTTCTTAGTTTTATTTTTAAATTTGCAGGTTGACAATATCTTATAGGGGAAGGAAGCGTGGTAGATTTGGGCAACCTTCCAGCGAAGCAATTCGAGATAGGACTGTTTTATTGGAGCGTCAGGTGAAAATCTCTGACTTTCAAGATCTTTTTTGGGAGGGTTGTTCCTTAGTATCCATCTTCGTCGAGTGTGGTTGGACACCAATCTTTGACCAGAAGGACGAAGGGAGGGACATTATTTCCTATATCGACATTGTCTTTGAGTTTTATAGAGAGGTCGGTGGTGCTAGTCGAGATGAGGAGGCAAATGCGATATCGGTCCGGGGAGCCTTAGTTACATTTCCAGCGAACGCACTCGCTGATTTTATTTGTATCCCTCGATTGCCCACTGCATATTCCAACGTGGTGCCTAGGGAAACTACATATGCAGGTGACGGGGATACGGCTGAGGATGATGGCTCTTATGTAGATGGACTTGACGACCTCCCTGATCATGATATTCGATAGTTAGTTGTTGGTCTAGACGCTCCTCCCTATGATGGGACAAAGAGCATCAACCAGGCCAATTTATCTGGTTTATTCAAGATTATGAATTTATTCATCTCTAACAACATTGGTCCTCACCATCACAAGACTAAGGTTGACATGGATCGTGCGAGGTTTATGATACTCATCTCTCGTGGGATGCTTATCGACCTAGTGAGTTATATATTCGCTAAGATTCGATCAGAGACCCACTACATTACGACAGATATATTACCATTTGGGATCCTGATCACACCATTTCTGCTAGTTACATGGGTCCTACGAGATACTGTTGAGTGTTTCGGGATCCGATTGGATCGATCAACACCTCGACTTTGTCACGTAGCATGAGACACTCAAGATTTCATCTTCTTGCTCCCATTACAAAGCCGGTAGAGACTCAGGGAGATGCACATCCGAGAGATCATGGCGTATCAGCTGGTGAAACATCTACACAAGAGGCATCACACACTGTTATTCATGAAGAGATTGCAGATATAGTGCATGCAAAGATCTGCATATAAACATCAAAAGTGATTGATGCAGTGCGTACAGAGATCCGTAGTGTCTTCTTTGATTTACGTATAGAGATTGCTAAAATCTCTGCGCCTCAGGTGATGATCAACACTCGACTAACACAGTTAATGGCATGCCTAACTAGAGTCAAGGAGTACTTTGTAAAAGATTTGGGCATGTAGTAGTGTGTATGTTTTATTTGCATTTTTTTTTGTATGAACAATATTTTGTGTTTTGTAAAATTAATTTAATTATGACTCGTCTTTTTTTTTTAAATTAATTATTTATTTCCATTATATATTTTCTTTAATTGCTAATTTTTTTTATATAAATTAAACATTTCTCTATAATTAAGTAAGGTATTGTTCTTCCATAAAAATGAAATAAATATTGTCACTGTTCGAACATAATGTATACGCCTTCGAATGTATTTCCATTCCTACCAAAGAATTCTGCAATTCATTTCCATTTGAACCCTTTATATTGCATTCGAGTAGCGATTAACCTGGACGTTCAAATCATTTATTAGGTTGTTTGACCGGTAGGTCAATTTCTCGCTAAATTTGTCATTCAATTCTATATAATATCCATTTGAAAGTTTATTTTATTTAGTTCAAACGGTTTAATAAATGTTTGAACGGATATTTTATTAGGGACGAGATTTCCCATCCCTACATATACCACTCGAATGGAAGATTTACTATTCAAACGATTAACGACTTCCATCAGTTGTTAAATTTTGTTCCTAAAACTCATTTTTTGGGACGATTCTTTTTTCATCCAAAAAAAAAAAAAATCGTCCCAAAATCTAATTTTTGTTGTAGTAATGAATGATCATGAGGCTTGATATAACTAACATCATTGAAGAATAATGTCCAAGTATGATCAAATCTGGTACACCAATCAGAAAAAGAAAAATTCTACTCAACAGTCTTACACCACACACCTGCTGAGGAAAAAAAAAAGATACAGAATATATAAAAAAAAATTATACTCATAATTCCTACTTCACACACTATACATTTTTTTTTAGTAAGTATGTAGTGTAGAGATAATGAGTAGAAGAACTCAATTAGTTTAACAAGAATAAAATAAAAAAAATAAAAAAATAAAAACAAATATGATGTTTGGAATAATAAGTAACAAAATTCTAGATAAAAACCCATATCAATAAGCATGTGGTATAAAGTTGCTGAGCAGAAGAAATCGTCATAAATTAATTCTAGAAGGCTTAAAATTTCTAAAACACCCCTCCCCCTCCTTCCAAAAAAAAAAAAAAAGAAAAAACCAAATTCATGAAAGGTGGACGTCATAAACACAAGGAATGGTCACGATCTGATCAGAACCGTACGTGGGATGGTGGACCAAGCGCTTGCCACGAAGAAAATGGAGCTGTTTATGGGAAATAGCCTAGCAAGCAAAACTTACAGCAAACAAAGACAAACGAGAAGGAATCTCACAGATAAAGGCAAGCAATACCGCTTTGGTCATCTATGGAAACAAAAACCCTTGCCAGCTGAGACACAAACAGCTAGCTAGGCCGGTGGATCTTGACCTTATCATTAATTAATATCAGGGAATCATCAATATTTCTGGGTTAATCTTCATGTATTGGTTTTCGAAAACATGTAGACTCAACATCAGACTCGTCTGCAGGAATTATATCATTCTTTAATCTTCAGGGTTTTCTCTTCTTCTATATTTAATTATATATATCCATTGATGTAAATGGGTCAATGCATATCTGGGCAAGCTGGGAAGCAAAGATCATCAGATCAATTTGGTGGTGGGGGTGAAGAAGATCATACAGAGAAGCTGCAGGCCGGGTGTTTGGCTACTGTGAAAGAGAAACGGTCCAGGCTTTACATCGCTAGGAAATGCGCGGCGATGCTTCTTTGTTGGCACAAATACGGCAAGCAATAAATTCTCTTCTTCTTGACTCTTCTTTATTCAGTACTGTATTTTTTCCCCTCTGATCCTGATATATATTTATATTTATTCCCATGCATCATATATGCATGCTGTAATTAATATGCCTGCAGGAGATCGAGACTTTTCTGGGTTGATCAGTTTCATATATATTTATGAGAAAGTTTTGTTGCTCCTAATTTCTTATCATCATCTTCAGATATTTTCTCTCCTCAATATTCTTAATTTCTGAGAAATCAATCAAGTCAAGTTTAATTAGAACCCCAGAAAGAGAGTCAAAATTTCAATTGAATAAGCCAGATCATCATATATACATGGTAGTGATCAGTGATATGCATGCATGTACCTGAAAGATGGAGATGAAATTTCAGGAATATATACACTATATATATATATATATTCATGTGTTGCTTAAATCAAGGAAGCATAATGAACAAGTGAAATGCAAAAATATAACAAATTAATATATGGTTTTTGGTGCAATTTGATGGTAAATATAACAAAGAAACGAAAACAGGCTTATCATGATAATTTGTTAAGAATAATGGTACTGTTCTTTATCTTTTAGAGATCGAGGGTGTTTGCTCATTAATGGAGGGTCGGAATGGATTTGGACGTCATGCTTTCCATTCTTTCCTACTTGCCCATCATTCATCATCAGCTTTCCTCTTTTCTTATATATATATATATATATATATATATATATATATATGTTTATGTGTATATGTGTATATATATTTATATATGTATCTGTGTGTGTGCGCCTGATCATGACAATATTAATAATTTTTTTTATTAAGGATTAATAATTATTGCAATATTGGTCATTAATTATACGGATCATTAGGAAAAATCCTAAGATAATCCAGGCATGCATCAAACATTCAAATTAAAGTGCATGCAGGTCTCTTCATCGGATACATTAAATATTATATATCAGTTAGTTGATAATTTGCTCATCATGGCTAATGACAAACAAAACACGAATCATTATCACAACGAAATCATCGACTTCAAAAAAATAAAAAATAAAAAATAAAAAATGCACATTCAACGTGCCATGACAATAGAGAATTATATATATAAGAAAAAAAATATTCAAGGAGGATATGGAATTGCTATATATATCTATGTATATGTGTGTGTATATATATATATATATATGTAGGATACAAATTCTCATTATAAACAACCTGCTGATAGTGGCAATTAGCAAGAATACAGGACCTAGTTTTGAAATAAGGCTGGTTTGGTTATACAAAATCAAATTATCTCATCTCATATAATTATTACAAATTTTAACAAAATATAATAAATAATTCAACTTTTTCAAATCTTAAAATAAAAATAATATTATAATAATATTTTATTTAACTTTCACCAAAACATCACATCTTATTTCATCTGAACTGTTTAACCAAATGAGGCCTCAAGAGGTGTTTAACAATTAATGCTTCTACCCAAAGGCCTCATAATGGATCAAGATCTATCACCTCATGAGAATCTATATATAGATTTGAGATTGAAATTATCCAAATATCCCTGTATTGTAACACAATGTTCTATCAATTCATTCAACAAATTAGATAGTCGTCAATCATACAATTATACGATAAGAAAAAATTAATATAAAATAAATAAAATGCATAATATCAAGATTGGTAATAAAGGAAAATATTTTAAAGAACTCTTTAAAGGTAAAATCCTACGGGGTAGCCAAATCCAAAAAAGTCAATTTTATTATTTAAAAATAAGTACAAGTAAGTTTCAATTACAAAATCTTTGTGATGAGTGTACAAAAGTGCACTCTAAATATCCTATTATTGGACTAAAATGCTAAAATGTGAATATAAATAATAGGAATTAATGTGTATTCTTGAATTGAGTTTCTATTTACTTTGGAATACTCCTGAGCTGATTTTTATATTTAATTTCAGAGTCTATAAAAGAGCAAGTCCAAACCTAGTCAGATTTTCAAGTGGGCAAGACGTTGGAACAACTAAAGAACTTTTAATCAGTGTAGGACTCTTCAAATAAGGATAATGATGGAGTTTAAGAGTAATTCGGATCAAGAGAAAAAGTCAGTTCGAAATTCGCTAGAAGACACAACCTGGTTATACTTTAGTATTTTGATCATAACTTTCCGCTCAAATATCAGATTAAATTCTTGATGCGTTGGAAAGCTATCTTAAAGACCTACAAAGTTGTCTCTAATAAGAATTTTCAAATTCGAACTCCTAAAGAGCGTATGTGGCAGCCAAGTTGAATCCTAAAATTTAGACGATTTTGTATGCGGGAATATAAAAGACATTAGGGTTTCTTTCCTACCCTATATAAGTATTTCATTAACACGAAATTGGGGGTAGAAAAAGGGGAGACGGCTCAGCTTTGAAGGAGGAAGAGAGGAAATTAATTGCCATGGCTGCCGTTTGCTCTATATTTCTCTTGAGATTTTTGTTGTCCATTATATTTATGGGTAACTAAATTCTCAAGTAGGGCTAGGGATGAACTTGCACATTAGATGATATTTTTAATTTATGTATTTGATTTTCAATTACTAAAACTCTTTTATTTTATCATTCTCAATTCATTGTTGATGTTTTCTTCTTCGAATAATGATAGAATTTATTCTATTTATGGATTCAGTCATGCTTTTTCTATTGAATAGATTGATTTGTTGATTATGTTTGGATCAATTATTTATCTATATTGATTTAATTCTTTGCTGCAATATCGCTTCAAGAGTATATTGTCGTCGTTGAATTTTCTCAATAGTGATAATAATTTACGTATTTTAAAAGTGGTGAATGATTTTTCAAAGGGTTACATTTGGTTTAATCTTGGTTTATAAATCTATACCTTCCGATTGAGAATTTTGGGAATTGAGTTCCCAATTGAGTTATTCAATGAATTAAGAATAATTAAAAAATCGGATTTGTGCAAGGGATTCCCGACGCATTACTGTTTGTCAAATTTGAGAACTTTTTCCGTTAGTCACTTTGCTTAACTTAAATTTGCATTAAAATTAATCTTTGTTCTCCATTAATCATTTAATATCTTTCTTTAGTTTCTTTATTCTTTCTACTAGTCTTTTAATTTGTCTCTCTGTGAAATCGACACCCCAAAACTGTGTTACAACTACAACATTATTCTTTGGGCGTAATCACTTTGTCAATTAATTCTCTTACTTGACACGACAAACGACTCGTTTGTCTCTACCGAAGTAGCAGTCAGAAATTCTAACAATGTTCAAACATTGATTTTTCTCCTAAAACTCCAGTTGCTAAATCACTATCACACTATCTTAATCTTGGACTAACAATCACACACTTTGAGAGAAATAATATGAAAACTTTCCAAAGAAATTTTTTACCAAAATATGTATTGGAAAATACTCTAAAAAATATCCAAAACTGAATCTTTGCAGATCTAACTAGTATGACAGTTTAAATAGATTTCTGGAAGTAGTTTCCAAGTCACAGAGAAGCTCTGTTGATGACTTGCTGACGCCTGATACTTATATTTTTAGCATTAGTAGTTTCACATTCAAAGTCTTCTCTAGATAAGATATATCTCTTGGAACTCGATTTCTACACTTTTGACTTATCTAAAACACATCCTAATAACCTCTAGATAAGATTAAAATAATTTTAGACAAAGTCATAGTATTTTACATTCATCCAAATTACAGAACCCAGCATAAGATGAAGTTTATCATCTTAGTCACTTAATTCTATCCAAACTTATCATTTTAGTCACCTAGTTCTAGCGAAACTTTTGCATCAACAATGTCCCCCTTTGATGGATTGGTGACAAAATTAACTTTGATTAATGTAAAATAGACCTGTCGAAGCACAACCAAAAGACCAAGAAACCAAGTAGAAAATCTAAGACAATAATCAAGAAACAAAAATATTGACTTAGATCATTGACTAAGATTAGTTTCATCAGCATCACAAGTTTAAAATAATCTAAGTCTAACAATGTTCTAGTTCACCATTAAAACATGTTCAGCAAAAACAAACTTAAATGAAATTAACCATAGAGTAAAAGTTTCTAAAGTAATCTTTGCAAACCAGATTAAAATTTAAAATTTAGTTTTTAGTTCTCCTCCTCAATATTAAACTATCTTAAACAGAATAACAAGAGATCATCATTCAACTCCCCCTCAGCAACACACTTACTCCAACTCCCCTAAATCTCACAATACCAAAAAATCAATCTGCTCCCCCTCAATCTGCTCCTCCAACGCTCCTCTAACTTCCCATTTTTGTCACAAATCTGACAAGACTCAAACCTCCTTGTCATTAGAGTCAGACCCATGCTGACTATCGTGTGGGAATATGAATATAAGACTCTTGAGAAGACCCTCCAACGACCACGAAAAACCTCAACTTTACAATGCAACGTGATTAGAATGAGGAATGTGCATGACTGCATGTAAAGTAATTGACAAAATGCTGAGAAACTTAAGTTGAGGCAAAACATCAAACACTTGGTGGACATTCCTTAAAAACCGAATGACAAAGGCCAGAAACCCACCCAAAAACCATCCCCAAGTCATGATATTTTGAGACAAACTCATGGTCCAATCACAATGCATTTCAATTTACATCCCAACACACCAAATCCAAATTGAACTCACAACATCCACTAGATACCGAAACTTAATCCCAATGGGGAAGATATCTAAACCCTAGAAAAAGGGAATAGATGAGAATGGGACACTTACTGTGGCTGAGGGACTCGAAGATGAAAATCGACGCTCGATTTAATAGGTCTAGAAAACCCTAGGGCACAAAAGGCGCACTGCGTGAATATGGAGTTGGCTCAAGAGACGTGAGGGACATGTGAGACGTGAGAGAATAGGAAAAATAACAAGTGTGAGGGTCTTAGAAGGTATCGGGCGTGAGTGTGCCAATGTGCCTGGGAGTCTCTCTTAAGTGGGGCTGGGTAAAAGACTTGGTAAAATAACGGGACTGAGTCATTTACCACAGTAAGCCTTAGAGTCCCACTAAGACTTAAGTTACCTCTGCAAAACGACTCCCAAACCCCATATGAAACATGCCCTCATGTAGAAAAATTCCCATATAACAACCCAAAAAAAAAAAAAAAAAAGTGCATGCTTATTAGGGCTTAAAAATAAAATAAACTAGTATTGACCTGGTACAAAATTAAAGCCCATATGCCAAAAAATCTAACCCAACACTCTGTTTTGCAATGAGTAGTAAATTTGTTTTTAAGCAACTTAATTCTTTTGAAATCAAATCACTTTGCCTAAATGCACTCAGTGTCCAAGCACAATCTACCAATCACACAACCAACCTTGAAAGAGGTTCATATTCTCTTATTTGAAATAAAGAATCCAAAAAAAATAAGTGATAACACACCACAAATTCATCATGGCCAAAGTCTATGTGGGTGTGTAAGTGAGGTAACTTACCATAATGATCAATTTTGCTTATGTATAGATACCCCTAAATTTTCTTATTTATATTTTTTCCTTTTTGACACATAGATACCCCCAAATGAGTCATTTTTTTACCTCAAAAGATAAACTTTATGCTAGAGTCTAGATACTTGATAAGAATATCTCCTCCGAACACAAGTTTGCTCAAACCTTTGTATGTCCATTTTATTGCTCATATTTTTTCACAATAAATATATCAATGATTTTTTCTTTAAGGACTTAGGCTGCGTTTGGATGTTGAGCTGAACTGAGTTCTTTATGAATCATAGTAAATTGAGTAGTGGAGGGAGTTATGTGGGGTCCATCTAAACAGAGTTTAGAGTGTGTTTGGAGGTTAACATGGGTTTAATACTTTTTATGAGAAATTGAAAAAGGTTGTAGATCCCACGTATAAAGATGTTTTAAATTGAAAAAGGTTGTGAGTCCCACGTGTAAGAAGGTTTTGAGTTGGGATGAGTTTAGTAATTTGAGAAGTGGGTGTTTGGATATTAGACTCAATTTAAAATTAGACTAAACTCAGCTGAGCTCAACTGAGTTTGGAAACCAAACGTAGCCTTAAGGAACATGACGGTGTTTGTCTTTTTTTGCAATGAATAAACACCGACATTTTCTATATAGATCAAAACTTTATGTCCGGCAAGAGGAAACAACTTGACTTTTAGTACTAGGTTCAACTAGGATTAGTCAATTTGAGGTATAAACTCCCCTTTGGGATAGCATCCAGGAAACTTCATTGAACATACGTGATGACTAAAATATTATAAATAAGTTTCTTACAGTGCACTAGAATGTGACTTTGGGCAAATATGAACCATGAGGTCTATACTCACATTTTAGACTATATAAAAAAAAATAGAGAGATGCTTCAACTTTAAGTATGGAAAGTGTGAGGGTCCGAGTAGTCTTGACCTGGCAAGACAAAAATGGTCTATTCTTTTTTAATTTTTAATTTTTGATTATTTTATAGATCAAACCAGAAAAATAGAAAACAATTTAACCAAACCAAATAAAAAAAGATTCAAACAAATAAAAAAATGTGAAACGCATGATGTAAAGAATGTAGGAACATGCAAGTGGTCCTATCAATTAATGTCACACGGCATCTTCTTGACCACCCACTTTACTTTAAATTTTGAGGCGAGTTTTACATCATCACAACTTTTTATGGTCTTATCCTTGTTGCCAAGACAAAATTCAGACAACTCACATACCTTGACGTTTATGGTGTTTATTTGTTGGCTTAACTCTTGGACTTGGTTTTCAAGTGTCTTTACCTTATTCTTTTATTTTCTTTCACCTCTATTTTTCTGCACTTTACACAAATTAAAGAAATATGGCCTTATATAACTAGAAATACCACAATAATGACTGACAAATAGATATAAACTTACCTCCAACCGTACCTCAGTTCAGCTTCTTTGAGGCTGATGTTTTATGTGGCTTTTAAAAATGATTTGAATTTGAAACGACTTCTTTTGGAACATCTACAACTTGACTTTCATTGACAAAGACGATACTCTTAGAGGTAATAGCAGCAGATTAAGAGGCTTGAATATCTTTGTCTTATGAAGTTGTATACCCCAAACTAGTACGATAATAATTGGACTTTTGACTACTTAACATCTTATCGAATTTCTGAGTTGCTGATTTTTGTTGATACTTTTGAGAACTCTTCAATTATTTGTCTAGTGCATCCTATTGAGCTTTCAATTTTGAGATATCAACTTCAAAAAAATTTAGTGCCTCCAAAAGATTATTCTTTTCATTCTCCACTGCTGTGAGTTTGTTATACAGCTTCTTGTTAAACTTTTCCAGCTTGATCACTTATTCACATAAGAGCTATATCTAAGTCACTATCATCAAATTCACTTTCAGATTTTGTTAGCACAATTTCAGGAAAATCATCAACAATAGTTGTAAAAGCCATAAAGGAATTTTCATCATTAGAAGATGAACTAAAAGTTTCAAATTCTGAACTGTTGCTAAGTATGACATTCGGTGCTTTTCCCCTATTTTTCTTAAAATTTGGACACTCCACTCTATTATGACCATAGCCAGAGCACTCGTAACATTGTACTTTGTCATCTTTCTCAGATTTTTCTTTATTCCATTTTCATAATCATTTTTCTTTGTAGAAAATTTCTTACCTCGATTTTGTTTTCCACTAGCTTTCTTGTTAAACAAGAATTTTCTGAATTTCCTTTCAATGAGATCTATATCCTCATCGTTCAAATTTTTTTCATCAGAAAAATAATCTTGATCTTCTTTCACAGTCTTTAATGCAATGGACTTACATTTTCTTGTTTGAGGAAGTGAGGAATCATATGTTTGCAAAGAGCCGACCAATTTTTCAATCTTAATAACATTCAAATCATTACTTTCCTTAATGGCTGTAACTTTTGGGTGAGAATTTTCAAGCAAAGACCTTAAAATATTTCTCACAATTTTTGAATCTTTCACCTTCTCACCGAGATTAAACTTAGAATTTACAATATCATTAAGTTTAACATAAAAATAATTAAAACTCTCATCTTCCACCATTTTAATCGCTTCAAATTTTGAGGTTAGTATCTGGAATTTTGAATTTTTACTATTCTTGTGCTTTAATGTGTAACCCCCAAAACATCCCAAGCTATTTTGAAAATCTCACATGGAGATTCTGTTAAACTATTCGTGAGATATAACCATAAAAATAGTGTTAAATCATTTGCTATTCCATTTGCAGATGAGATTGCAGATGTTGATCTCATCTCTAGTCCAAGCATCAAGAGTTGTCTCGGGTTTAGTCCATCCTCGTTAAACTACATGCCACACACGTTCATCTAAAGGCTTGAGGAAAACCCTCATAGAACTTTCCAATAAGCATAATTTTTCCCCCACAAAAGATCTACAGAGACACGGATCACACTTGGATGAGTGAACTACGTTCTAATGCCAATTGAAACTACCTAAATATCCACGTATTGTAATACAACGTTTTACCAATTCATTCAATAAATTGGTTAGTCATCAATCATGCAATTATACAATAAGAAAATATTAATATAAAATAAATAAATTGCATAACACCAAAATTGGTAACGAAGGGAAACCGTTTAAGAAAATCTTTAAAGGTAAAACCCTACGCGGGGCCAAATCCAAAAATGTCAATTTTTTTTTATTTGAAAATCAAGTACAAGTAAGTCTCAATTACAAAATCTATATCAATGACTCACTTACTTGACACGACAAACGATTCTTTTGTCTATACCACAGTAGCAGCCAAAACCTCTGACGATTTTCAAATATTGGCTTTCCTCCTAGAACTCCAGTGGCTGAATCACGATCACGCTATCTCAATCATGGATCAACGATCACACTCTTTGAGAGAAACATTATGAAAATTCTCCGAGAAATTTTATTACCAAAATATGTACTACAAAGTGCTGTAAAAAAATATCAAGAACTGAATCTTTGTAGATCCTAACTAGTAGGAAATTTTAAATAGGTTTCTGGAAGCAGTTTCTAAGTCACAATGAAACTCCGCTGACGGATTGTGTTGACGACTTGTTGGCACCTAATACTTATCTTTTTAGCATTAACAATTTTACATTCAAACTCTTCTCTAGATAAGATATATCTCTTGGAATTCGATTTCTACACTTTTGACTTATCTAAAACACTTTCTAACAATCTCTAAATAAGATCAAAACAACTTTAGATAAAGTCAAAATGTTTTACATTCATCTAAATTACAAAACTCAACATAAGATGAAGTCTATCATCTTAGTCACTTAGTCCTATCGAAACTTATCATTTTAGTCACCTAGTGCTAGCCAAACTCTTGCATCCACAGAGATGAGGAGACTAAATCAAATATATCTCAATACAGGCAAGTTGCAGTACCCAAGGATCATTAGGATAAACATGGCATGCATGTCTACAAATAATAAGTTGGATAACATGAATTAATAACATTGTCATAGTGGTAAAATGAGAAATTCTAAATGTCACATGAATGCCACTAACTAAAGAAGGAATCGATGGAGAAATGGTACAAGATTTACACGGCATAATAAAATCATCACCTATGACAAAGAACTTAAGGCAGAAAATGACAACTTAGCATTCTAAAGGTCAAGGTTTAATTAGGTGCCTCAGGTCATGTACTGGTAACCCTCATGCAAGGAATATATATAATGTTGGGCATGAACTGTATAAGAGGTTGCTTCTATTTGATCAAGCAGACCTTATTGGTAAAGATTGTACGTCCTAGGCCGGAAACTAGAACCATTATATTGTTGAAGGATCAGGAAATTGGAGGTTGGGTTCACAGCAAGGACGATAGTGCCAACTTGCCCAAGCTTGAGTTTTGATGGTCCCTAAACTCTACCACAAGTGCATGGGTCATGACAATTAAAACATGACAAAAAGAATATCGTTTCCACAAGGAGGAGATCCAAGTACCAATTTATAAAATTTCCTATATTATTTAGACGATCCCAAATTTACGTGACTGACTGCAAATTCTTAACCTATAAATCGAATATGAAAGGTTCCTAAGGCTTGGATTTCATCAATTGAATTCCTTCAATGAGTTTAAACCTGGTTGCTTGCATTAATGTTTTGCTAATTACAATGACCAATTTTTTTTTTTTTTTTATGTGATATCCTCTTTTGAGGTATAACACCTATACCTATATTAACCCTATGTCTACTGTTGTGATCACATAAATTAATATAAACTCATTATGCTCTGTGAAATTCTTGAATATAGGTCACAAGGGTGTGTATTTATTTCTAAACTACATTGCCAAGGTTTGAGTAATTCACGAACTAATATTGAACTTCAACTTCCATTACTTCATTCATAGCAAGTAAATTGCAAGTGTGAAAATCAAAATCACGCAATTGCAATTAACAAAGGATATTCAATACAATCATACTCAAATTACATCCAAAATTCAATGACTACATCCTAGCCCTAGAAGAAGAAAACTAGTAAATCATAACTAATAAAACAATCCAATTATTTCTCAAACATAAATTTGAATTCAACATTTTTAATAACAATTCAACAACAAAGAATTAGAGAAAGAAAAAAGAAATCTGTAATTGTAAAAATAGTGAGCTTCATTCTTCCTCTCCAATATTACAGCTCCTCCTTCAATCCCTATTTTTTTTTGGGTATTTTTTTTTTCAATTTCAACATTTTATCTTTGATTGGTAATAACTGCAGGCCATCCAATCAATTCAAAACCAATTCTTCTTTCAAATTTAAAAAAAAAAAAAAAAAAGTTTCCCCCATATATGCTGCTAAAATCTAAAAATTTTGGCTGATTTTATTACCCCATTTCTAGATGGATTTAGAGCATCAAAACGATACAGTTTGGAGTTGGGCCTTCTATGAAAGTTTTAGATCTCGTTCTCAAATTTTTAAAACACTTGCGCTTGCTTTATTTAGACTTCTAGAACTCCAGATAAAGCCTAAAAACTGAAACAAGGTCTAGACTGCAGTAAACTTCTGGACAGATTTGGACTTCTTCGTTTTTGCTAATTTTTGAACTTCAAAATGGCCGAACTAGGTTTTGAACTCTTCATAAACGTTTGAGGCCTACGTCTTCTTTCCAGCAAGTCAAACAACACTTGAAACCGAAGTCTGTAGCTCCAGTTAGAACCTAAAAACTGAAAAGTGTTCTGTTTTGACTAGACCAATCCAACTAGGATTTGCTCTCTAGGCCTATCCCGAATTCTGCCTCTTCACATCGCTCAATTTCAACCTAATTCAATAATTAAATACATGCAAAATATAAACAATTCTCAAGAATTAAATAAATATAAAGGAAACCTAAAATTCTAGATAAACAAGTTAAGAAACATATAAAACACCCCAAATCAAAACAATTATGACTAAGGAAGTGTGGGAAATAAATTCCCACATCAAGTTTCCACACTCACATAAAGTATGCGATCGAAGACGATAAAGTAGCAGGTGTCTTACTTGCTCGAACCAAGCCTAGCTAATAATGTTTAGCTAGTATCGTCATATGGTTTATCATATGTATGTCATGCACAAAACCATGATGGACAAAACATAAATAACATAAGAACAACACCTATATCATGTGGCATTTTACTTGGGCAATGAAAGATCCTCAATTCAAGACAAGAGAAAGATAATATATAGAGTGATAAATTATGGCTAAATATTAAGAAAACCAAGAGTTGATATGACTACTTTAGCTACAACAATTTAGGTACCATGCATATTATCGATGATTTTAAAAAACAATTACTCACGAACTAGGAGCACGACTATGGAGTCTAATTAACAACCCTTCCTCATCATGATGTGGTGTTAAGATCCAAACTCATATAGTAAAGGATCGAGCAAGCTGTCGAATTCAACGGCCATAAGTGGGATACAAGCTGTATTTTTGTGAAACTTTTTAATTAATTAGCTTGCTCTCAGACCAGCCTGGGGTTACTAATTAAAATCAATTAGCTACCAGAGGTATATATGGGCATTTACAACATTAAACTTCATGGATCGATGAAGTTTTTATAATAATAAGGTTGCTAGGGTGTAGTACTCAACGCGCACAACTTAGCCTCGTTTGTTTTCAGAAAAATCTCATCTCATATCACATCATCTAATCATTACAACTTTCCCAACTTCTAATACAAAATAAAATAAACAATTCAACTTTTTCAATTCCCAAAATAAAAATAATATTAAAAAATATATTCTAACAATACTTTATTCAACTTTTTAACTTTAATCTCAACTCATCTCATCTCATCTGCGAAAACAAACGAGACCTATAGACAATTTGATTAATGAAAAATAGATATAGATGTTTAACACCGAAGATTTTGACTTAGAAAGAAACTATATTAGGATAAGAGAATTAATCATGTGCATGAGACACTAGACTCTGGTCACGATTAATTTGGCGAACCTCTGCCCATTGCCATTGGTGTTTTGAGTGCTAATTTCTTGAGATCGATCCTGTAATATGTCTGATGGTGGATGTTTGGATGATTAGAAAATATGAAAAAAGTACAAGAAAATAGATCAAATTCGAGGTTAACCTAACCTCCAAGAGAAGAAGAGAATAATAGAAAATGTTTGTATTAAGTTTATGAATGAATTTTCAAGTGAGTCCACACTACTACAAATACTGACGGCCTGCTCTACTAACTAATGGGCCCAAGGCCTACTTAACCAAACAATAAAATAAAAACAGTTCATATAATTCTAACACTATAAATGGACCATGGCCCACATCAACACTAACTTATGAGTAAAATAAATGGACTCTAGCCAACACGCCCACATAACTGAGCCCATCAAGTCCAAATGCTGTTGGTCTCTAAATGACGTCCAAACTTACATAGAAACATAGTGTTTCTAGCTATATTGACCGCAACATGAGATCACTTGGAACGCGAAGAAAAGCTAGCTTAGATTGAATTGATATTGTAGATCGAGAACCAAGAGATGTCAAATCGAGACTAGAGTATGTATGAGTCCTGCAGACGTGACCAGGCCATTTGGACGCCCATCAATGCATGTTCGTCTAAACGTGCCCAGCAAAATTTTCGAGCTAGGATTGGTCCGAACAGAGTGGCACAAAAGTGTATATATATCATATCTAGGACTTGCATATTTTACCTGCATGCGGTGAGATACATACATACATACATATATATATATATATATATTAATGCTAGCTAGCTATGATCTACCAACTTATAGTTGTCTTGAATAGATCGAATATTACTACTCGGTCTTTCGTACATAACATTAATTAAATTAGACATCATATATATTGTCATAATATTATGACATGACATGATGTTTCAAAACTTTTAAAGAAAACCTCTGATCATTTACAAAACTAGACGAACGGTGAAATCATTTTACAAAAGAGGGTTTATAACCATGCATGCACTTAGATCATTAATTAGTCTGTTGGGTACGTCGTAGTCAATACGTTTTGATGAATTTTCACCTGCAAGAATTTGATAATTTCGCATATAAAAAACGGGTGAAAGTGTGGAAGAAGAGCAAGGCGGACCGAGCATGCATGCATGCATATATGGCCTCTTAAGTTTTTATTTTAAAGGCCGTTTGTAGTAATCTTTCATGAATGTTTACATGTTTTGTTTTCAGTACTACAACACATGATCAGTACTACTCATCAGTTTAAATTAATGCTTGTAGAGGCAATTGATCCGATCGAAAGCCATCGCTAAATGAGAGGCAATTGGGCGGCATAGTTTTTCTCCAACCAATTAATTTCCTTTATTTCAAATTTAATATTTAACTAGTAATTGTGAATTCACGTGGAAGCTAGGCAGGCACGTGTTCCCATTCCCTATATATATTTACTATTAGAAAATGAAAATATTTTTTAAAATTAATATTCGTATTAATTGGATCTCACTGTAAAATTGCTAAGAATTGAGAATTGAGAAACTGAAGATATGGAAGAGAATTGGAAAACAAAGAACATGAAAGAGAGAGCTTTACTTCTTCTCATCAGACGAAAATGAAAATGACTTGATGAGTTGAAAAATAAACTATACAAAGTATTGTATTTATACAACTTGAGATACAATCAAGTAGGTTATTCTGAGGCTAACTAACTTAACTGTCAAACTGGATTAAGAATTAATAAAGTCCCTTGTTTGGCTTCTCGGGATTTCCTTTCCAATTTCTTGATATGGTTTCTATATTCCAGCACCCCCCCTCAAGATGAGAATGAATGTTTAACATTCCCATCTTGCGAATAAGGAAATGAAATTTCAAAGATCCGAGGGGCTTAGTAAGGATATCTGCTATCTGATGCTTTGAAGGAATATGTATAATGTTGATGAGACCCTCTTGTAACTTCTCTTGAACAAGGTGGCAATCAAGTTGAATATGTTTGGTTCTTTCATGGTGGACAGGATTAGAAGTAATTGCAGCTGCTGGACTTTTTGACAATAGCAATTTGCTCAAGCTTATTGGATGCTAAGATCACACCATCAACATTGATTAATAGAACCATGAAACTGTTTGAAGTCTGCTTAGTGAAGAGTGAAGAGTCTGATTTACCTTGAATGAAACCAAACTGGATTAATGAGGCTGACAGTCTTGAGAACCACTGTCTTGAAGCCTGTTTTAAACCATACAAACTCTTTTTAAGTTTGCAAACTCGTGGATCATTAGGAGAGGCAAAACCAGGTGGTAATTGCATATAAACTTTCTCATTTAATTCTCCATGCAAAAATGTATTATTTACATCAAGTTGATGTAAATACCAACCATTTATTGTTGCCAAAACTAATAACACTCTAATTGTTGTCATTTTAGCTACAGGAGATTAGGTATAAAAAAAATCTAGTCCTTCTTGTTGAGTATATCCCTTAGCCACTCATCTGGCTTTGTATCTCTCAACACTACCATCAGCTTTGAACTTAACACGATAAACCCATTTGCATCCTATGTCAATTTTGTTTGGAGGTAAGATGGAAAGATCCCAAGTTTTGTTAATTTCAAGAGCTTTTATTTCTTCTACCATAGCATGTTTCCATTCAGCTTGAAAGATGGCTTGTTTAAAAGTTTTGGGTTCATATATGGTGGCAACAGCAGATACAAAGATTTTATGGTTATGACACAATTTGGAATTAGAAAGAAAGGAAAAGATTGAGTAAGGTTTACTAGAAGAACAACTAGGAGATGATTATGCAGCTGAATGCTTGTGAGTCAGGTTGCCACAATAATAATCCTGCAAATGAGTGGGAGGATGTCTATTCCTTTCAGACCTTCTTAGATTTGTAGGGTCATTATATGAGGTATTAGAATCAACTATGACAGAATCGATGACATCAGAATTGTGAGAAGAATTATCTGGTGTTGTATTTGATGCTATATGATCATATACTTGAGGAAAGTTTGGAAAGACATAAGGTGTATGATCACTATTAGGAATAGATGGAAAAACTTATTCATAGAAAATAACATTTCTAGATACAAATGTTTTTAGAGTGTTTAAGTCTAGAACTTTGTATCCTTTAATGTAAGATGGATAGCCTAGAAAAACACATTTCACAGCTCTAGGATGGAATTTACTTTAATGATTGGTAAGAGTATTTGCAAAGCATAAGCAACCAAATACTTTGAAGTAATTGTAGTTTGGTAAATTTTGAAATAACAGAAAGTATGGTGTTTGATTATCAAGAATCAATGAAGGAGTTCTATTGATTATATGTGTGGCAGTTAACACACAGTCAGACTAGTATGTTAAGGTAATTTTGACTGAAATAAGAGAGTTTTTGCAACATTGAGTAGATGTTGATGCTTTCTTTCAACTCTATCATTCTGTTGAGGAGTTTCTACACAAGATGATTGGTGTATGATGCCATATTTTTTATAGAAGTCTGGCATATTGAACTCTTGACCATTGTCAGTCCGAATGGTTTGAACTTGTGTATTGAATTGATTTTGAACATATGAAATGAAGTTATTAATCAGAACTTGAGTATCTGATTTAGATTCGTAAGATATAACAAATAAATCTTGAATAATCATCCACAATAGTAAGGAAATAGGAATATCTAGAATAAGATATTGTAGAAAAGGGGTCCCAAATATCAAAGTGCACCAATTGAAAGGCTTTATTAGAATGAGTAGTTGATATAGAAAAGGGAAGTTTCTTTTGCTTGGCTAATGGACATACTTCACATATATGATTTTTTGAAGAGGTTACAGAAGAATCAAATGAATTGATGACTTTTATTCTAGAATTTGGAAGATGTCCTAACCTAAGATGCCATATTTTAGAAATGGCATTACAAGCTTTAACATAATTTGAAATAGAAGGTAAACTGATTGGATTAGAATTCTCAATTTTCGTAGCAACAAGTATGTGTTGTAAGTGGTATAAACCTGACTTGACTTCAGCAAGCCCAATCATCTTCCATTTGTTGAGATCCTGCAAAACACATTTGGATTCGAAGAAGCACAAACCAAGTGGGTTATCTTTTGTCAATCTTGAAGCAGAAAGAAGATTGATATTGAATGCAGGAACATAAAGTGCATTATACAGTGTTATATCAGGTGAAAAGATGACATTTTCAGTAAATATAATTGGAACAGATTGGCCATTTGGAAGGTGGACTTTGTAAGGTTCAGTGGGCATTTTTATGGAGGTAAAAAGGTTAGGACAACAGGTCATATGATCTGTTGCCCCGTTATCTAAAATCCAAGTGAATGTATTCTTTGAATTAGATGTTGTATTATAGATTGGAGAAATACCTAAAGTTGTTGCATTATTAGCAACTGGAGTGGAGTTGATGTTTGAATTGGACAAGCTATTTGCAAGAGTAATTAAATTTTGAATTTGCTCTTGAGAAAAAATAGTATTAGGATTACTTGCATCTTGCTCCAAATATGAAGCATTGTTTGCAATAGGTAATCGTGAAGTTCCATTTCCAGGTTGAACATAATAGGATCTTTTGTCTCGATGACCCTTTCAGCCAAGGGGATAGCCAATGAGTTGGAAGCACTTATCTACCAAGTGTCCAGAATATCCACAGTGGGAACATATTGCATCTGTTTTGCCTCTTGGTTTTTGAAACTTGGTAACATTTGTTGAATTTTGCCTCTGAGATTGTGTAGCAAACATGGCATGTGAGTTAAGAGAAATACCAATAGTATTTGATAATGATCTTTGGCTTTCTTCTTGCAGTAACAGAGAAAAGACCTTGCTCATTGAAGGTAATGGAGATTGAAGCAGCAGCTGACTACGCAATGCTGAATAAGAATCATGCAGACCAACCAAGAATTTCATTACATAATCAGCTTGTTGGCATTCAAATAGATTCTTTAAAATTTCACAAGAACATCTTTCAAGATTTCCACAACAACAAACTGGAATTGGGCGGTAGCTAATGTATTCATCCCATAGGGTTTTGAACTCACTAAAATATTTAGTGACAGACTTTGATGCTTGAAAAATAGAGTTGAGTGATTTTTCCAACGTGAAAACTCTAGGACCATCACTATGATGATATCAAATCTTGAGTTCCTCCCAAATCTTGAAGGCACTTGTGAAGTAGAGAAGGCTTCCACGAATTTTTTTGGAGATCGAATTCATTAGCCAGGACAAAACCAGATTGTTTGCCCTAAGCCAAGCAACTCGAAGTGTTTGATTCTCAGAAGATGGTTGAGATAAGCTGCCATCAATAAATGCAATCTTGTTCTTCACTGTAAGTGCGATGGAAACAGAGCGACTCCATGCCACATAATTCTCTCCAGTGAAGATTTCATAAACCAACAAAGCACCTGGATTATCAGATGGATGCAAGAAATAAAAGCTTGAAGAATCATCTGAAGGATTCATTCTTGGAGTAGCAGAACTTGAAGAATTTTGGATAGGAGGATCAGAAATAGAATTAGATTCTGCCATAAAAGCAGACAGAGGAATCAAATATGCACATGATACCATGTAAAATTTCTAAGAATTGAGAATTGAGAAACTGAAGATATGGAAGAGAATTGGAAAATAGAGAATATGAAAGAGAGAGCTTTACTTCTTCTCATTAGACAAAAATGAAAATGACTTGATGAGTTGAAAAATAAACTATACAAAGTATCGTATTTATACAACTTGAGATACAATCAACTAGGTTATTCTGAGGCTAACTAACTTAACTGTCAAACTGGATTAGGAATTAATAAAGTCCCTTGTTTGGCTTATCGGGATTTCCTTGTTGGAATATAGAAAACCATATCAAGGAATTGGAAAGGAATTCCCGAGAAGCCCAACAAGGGACTTTATTAATTCCTAATCCAGTTTGACAGTTAAGTTAGTTAGCCTCAGAATAACCTACTTGATTGTATCTCAAGTTGTATAAATACGATACTTTGTATAGTTTATTTTTCAACTCATCAAGTCATTTTCATTTTCGTCTAATGAGAAGAAGTAAAGCTCTCTCTTTCATATGCTCTGTTTTCCAATTCTCTTCCATATCTTTAGTTTCTCAATTCTCAATTCTTAGCAATTTTACACTCAATTTCAAAAAAATAATATAATCTTTTAAAGAGTAAAAATTAATATATATAGAAAATGATATTAATTTTTAAATTTCTAATTACAATTTAAAAAATAGACACTTCACATAAGAAAAACTTTATTTAATATCTAAGTCTATATATTTAGAGATTTAACATTGTTGATGTGAAAGCCTTCTAGTACTTCAGATAACATAAAAAAACGTTAATAATTTAACCTTTTTCATGACTATAATCGACATCCTAGCTAGCATGTGGTTAATTGCATGTACACATCAACTTACAAATAACAAAATTCTTTGCATAATTTGCCACCCTTCATTTCATTATCGCTAGGTTCTGTAATCATTATCAATTATGATTTAATTTCTGATGTTGGGTCTTGACCATACAACTAACATTTTCTAAACTCCGCTATACCAACCACATATTATTTACCCAAAAAGCTATGGATTTGAGTCTCGGGGTGATTACAATTTACAAGAGAGTTTTAGTGATATTGATCAAGATGGTTAAACTATCTTCTTTTAAGATTATGTTTGGATTCTGAGGTGATCTTAAATGATCTGCGAATTGTAGTAAAAAGTAGTGAATAATAGTAAAAAAGTAGTGAATAGTCTATGAATGTAGTGAAGTAGTTTCAGATTCACTTACCAAACACAACCTAATCATAGTAATGTTAGATACAATCCTAGAATATACAAGTCTCACGCATTCCTTTTAAAAATAAAAGTGAAGTTTACTATTAAAAAATAATATTTTCATATGGGTTTCAGATTTATATATTTTTTTCAAAATGAGCATACATATAGAATTTGCTCAGTACACTAAAACTGCAAATATCATTTCTCTTTCAATAAATAATACATAAATTTGGATTGTAGATCTCATAAGAGGAGGGCAAAAATTCAGAATGAGAGCTATATTTTTTTTAATCCAATTTTATGAAGATGGAAACATTAAAGCATATCCAAGAGTCTTGTTTCATGTAAAACAAAACATTGAGTACAAGTGAGTGAGCAAGATGCATGCAAATTGCTTATAGAACAGATTGTTGCTGTAACGCCCCATCCCCAAGGGTCCGGAAAGTTAACCCATGTCACTTAAAAATCATTTTCCATCCACATAGTACGTACTCTAATTTTTCTTTATCGCACAAAATACCCATTTATTTACATCAATTACTCCAGAATAACTATTCTAAGACGATACAAAGTCTTAATGTAAATATCAACCCCCAACAAATCACAACATCAGAGCACAACAAGTTTACTGAATGAAAATCCTCAATAACCATATAAACCTTCTATGCTTAAATCATCATTCTTAACTCCTCTCAACCATGCTCCATATTCTTGATCCTCAACTGGAACATTCAAATCATCTGAAAAATATTGTGGAAATAAGGGGTGAGTTATCAACAACTTAGTAAGCAGAGAACATATACTAGTATGTAAATATGAGCCTTTTCAGAAAGTTCAGTATGCAGAAACAAAACATTTTATTTTTATACGCAGATCTCTGAAAAATGTGTTATCAGAAAATCAGAGCGATTTTTCAATCTTTTCATACTCAAAATCAACTATTCACGTTTAAAGATCCGTTTCATATTTAAAAATGCTTTGGCATGACATCATTGAACATCTTCATCTTATCATATCATATCATATTGTATCATATCATATACCATGTTTAACCCCTGTGGCAGGTTGTGTTATCCCCGGTGGCCAAACTAGGCAGTGTCATGCGGTGAACTTCCCATTTTTCAATCTCGGAGCCTCGAGTGTGCACACAGGAAAGAACACGTAAAAAAACCACTTTGTTTCCAAAGTAGGTGCACTCATATCATATCATATCATATCATATCATGTTGGTACCAACCATATCACGTGAACCAGTATCATTATATCAGAACCATATTAAAAAATTAGATTCAGAACATATAAGTATGTCAAAGTTTTATCATATCCATGTCATATCAAAACATGTGCGAAATATATTCATATCATTTCCATTTGATCAAAACAGATTCAAATCATTTCATATCACATGCATAAAAATCTCAATGATATCATAATCGCTCTTTTGCATATTTCATAAACATGTTAAATATTGCTCATGTCTATACTATTCATGTCAAAACATTTCTTTTATCTTTCATACATATCTCATGAGTGAATGCAAAACATATACTGAGGTTGTTTTTTACATTTTCTTTTTAAAACAACATGCATATTTTTACAAACCAACCTCAGTTTATTTCTTTTTATGCAAATCTAGTATAGGAACCCGCTTACCTGGACTTCTTAGCTTTTCGAAAATTTCCTCAAAAATGTCGAGTCGACTATAAATCGTCACCTATAAAAATAATCACGTAATTTCTGTAAGTTTTCAATTAATCACGTATTTCGATATTTAAGCCTAAACTTCTTAAATAACCTATTATAATTCCTCAAAACTTAAAACCTTCATAATCCCAAAATATATTATCACTTCCTAAAATCACCAATATCCACCATAACCCACGTCACACACAAAACATCAATATTTAAACCCGAAACAGCCAACAAATCTCATAGCATAAATCAATCACACCAACAACTCTATCATCCAATCCAATCGACCCCCTTACTCCTCGGACTCAGGCTGGCACAACCAATCAATTTGCAGTAAATATGAGTTAGCGCGAAAATACATTTAAATCTCAAAAATTCTTTGAGAAAATACTTACAATGCTATAATATAATTTTTGAAAGATCACAGAGGTGCTAGAAGCGGCAACACAGCAACAAAACAGTTCCAAATGCACTGTGGCCGTGGGTCTCAAAAACTTACTTTTGAACGGGGACAAACCAAGACCCGAGATTGTTAGAGTAGGGTTTAGGGATGTCGGTGAAGCTAGTGGTGGTGGTGGCGCAAATGGTGGTTGAAGACCAAAAATACCCAAATCGGAAATGAGGTTGGATGTGCTTTACCGGTGACGGATCGGAGCTGGGGTTGGGTCCATTGGGTTGCTAGGAGGCCAAGGATGAAGTGGTGAAGAAATGGTGGCTGGAGGTGGCACGCCAGTGGCGCGCGAACATTAGAGGTGCCGCGGCCTTGCGTCGTGTGTGGGAGCAAACGGTGGCACGAGAGGGGCTGAGATTGGAGGGGTGGTGTCGCCGACCGGTGGGGGAGCGAATGGGCTGGCCGGTGTCGGTCACGGCGGCGAGCGGGGCAAGCTGGGTGAGAGGAAGAAAATGCACGGGGGAGAGGGGGTGCAGCGAGCGGGAGAGGAGAGGAAAAAGAAAAAAAAATGAGGAGAAAAGAAAAAACAAAAAAGAGGAAGAAAAGAAATGAGTTCCAAACCCCACATCTTGGGTCACAAAAATGATCCAACAAAAACGATTTCAAAGCAAGAAATAAAATAAAATAATTCAAACGTAGTGATTAAAATGAAAATAAAAATTTAAACACAAAAATAAGTTAATTAAATATGAAAAACAATTTAAATGTATAACAATAATTAATTATAAGAAAACACTTCAAAATAATTTTCACAAAATTAAAATCATAAAAATAAACCAACTAAAAATCTAACAAATTTTAAAACAAGAGAATAAAATTTTAAATTAATAACAAATAATCTTTCAATTAAAAAATATACTAAAATACGGGATGTTACAGTTGCCCATCAAGTAGAATACATTGTTCCCAAAGACAACAGAAATGACCCAAAAACATACACACCCATCCAGGTGAAAAATGACAAAATTGTAAATATAAGCATCAAACAAAAATATTGTTCATGGGCAATGAAAAAGACCCAAAAGCATCCAAAAATGTTCCCATCAAAGTGAAGTGAAGAAGGAAAAGAGTGTAAATAAGAGCATGGGACAAAAACAAGATTTATGAGCTATACAACCACTAAGAGCATTAGTGGTGGACTCAATAAAGTTATATTTTGGTCAAAGTTTAACTAGATTATTACATAAAAACTCACCGTAGTGGACTTAATAAATCTACTGTATTTTTAATTTTGATCATTTTTACTGGCTAAATATGTTGAGTCCAAGTTGCTGGTCAAATATTATTTTGGCATAAAAAATTCCCTCTCCCGCATACTATTCGCTTCGCACGAGCTCATAACTCCAGAAAATTCCTCTTCGTCTCAAAAGTATGAAGCACTCAAATTCCAAATTCAACCACAGAAGGCGGTCAGCCTCCATTAGTCATCATTTCAATGATGTGGCATCATCTTACTGGAGTGTTTCAAGTTCTAATTCTGGAATATTATGATTAGTTGATGCCAATTTTTTCTTTTAAAATTTAATATGAATGTTAGAAAATTAATGTGTATTTTTTTTAATAACGAATAAATATTCAAATTAAAATTAAAATTAAATAAATGAAAATGTTAAAATCAATATTTTAATATAATACTGATAGATTTGGAGAGTCTGTTATTTGGTGTTATTGAAAAGTGGCTAGCTAAATTTATAAAAATGAATTCTCTAATCAAAATTTGGCTAAACTTTGTTGAGTCTACTACTAATGCTCTAATATTATAGTTCTAGACAATGCTCTTTTAAACTGATTTGTTGATCATAAAGATGCATATTTGTTTTCTACATACTTCAATTAATAGATCAATTAAACGAGCTTGTGTTGAGCTCAATTTAATGAGTAAATTAAGGTTAAGCTACAAAATTTATATTTATAGATTTTAAATGATGATTAATTTGGTTAAATTATTTATGTGTAATAATTTATACAAATTTTATATATACAAAATTTATGCCGGCTGTTCTTTGTAAAAGAGTAAACCTACTATGAATAAATATAAAATTAATTATTTTTTATAAAAAAATTATACAAAATTTATTAAAAATTTATATCTAACATTACGATGATAATTTTTAAATCCTTATATTTTAATCTTCCTCCTGTGAACCAAAGTATGTCTTCATCACTGATTTGACATGTAAATTATAAAAAGGGATGAGGAATATAAATTTCTCCAAAGTTCGATTATTCAACGCACTAAATCCAAGACAATCTGCATGGTTTTCTGGCTCCAGCTTTTAAATTGTAATGGGTGAAGCTGTCAAACTTAAAATAACTATAAAAAATTGTGTTGGAATAATTTTATTATTCAATACAATAAAATATGCGGCGACATGGTTTTTATATGTATCGTGCATAACTAAGCTCATTCTAATAACTTTCAACATTTGCCCAAAATGTTAAAAGAGTTTGATTTGCTGGTTTGTGAAAGGACTTGCTGCCACCCACAAGGACCCACCATAAAAGGACAAGGGTTTAATCTCTCCCATTTTCAATTTGAGAAATGTTACTTATTATCTCCATACTATATATCAATATGTAATTTATCATTTTTATACTTTTTAAAAATGACAAATCACATATTAATATGTGGTATAGGAAATTGTTAATGTCTTAATTTGCACAACAAATTGAAAGAGAGGAAATAATTATCCTCGGCCCACGATGATGGTTTGGGCTTCGATACGATACTCTTCGCATTCATCCATATAATAAATAACAAATAAGCGAATAAAAGTAAATAAAGAGGGATACATGGATTTACATAGTTCGACGTAATGCCTATGTCCGCGAGTTGTTTGGGGGCAAAATATACTATAATAGATGTTTTTACAATTTCTCATGACCTCACATATCTCACAATACATTAAGAGAATTTAGAAAAGATCATTTGGAGCTATAGTGGAGTTTGGCATAGGGAGGTTTTGTGAAGAGAGCTTGTGTGTAAAGAGTTTGTTGAGAATCCTTGTGGACAGTTCTTGTGGACAGTTCTTGTGGACAGTTCTCCTCATATATAGAGAGGTCTATTTCTTTGGAGGGATGGCCTTGTGAAGTATTTTCCTTTTAGGAGTCTGAGTCTCTTTCCTTTTAGGAGTCTATGTGTCTTTTCTCTTAAGAGTCTGTGTTAGCTTGTCCTATCTCTTATTGGTTTTATCTCTTAGCTTGATTTTTGACCTTATCTCTTATACGCTGCTAATTTGAACCCTACAGATGCCCGCGATTCTTAAGGGTGATTTGTTGTACAAGAAGGCCTTGAGAATCTTCAAGTCAATAATCTGTAGAAAAAGTTTTGAAAATTGGTCACTGATATCCTGTTTGGTCCCTGGTTTGCTATTTGTTTTGTGCTAAGCGGTGAGGGGCTCAGCTTGGAGAGATAGGTGGGAGGTGTACCCGACCGCATTATGTATGAGCGTGGAACTTTACTTTGGCGAGAGATGTACTCAACCGCATTAAGTGTGAGCATGAAGCTTTGCTTAGGTGGGAGATTTACTCAACCACGATAGTGGCGAGCGTGGGGCTCGGCTTTAATTTTGTTTATTTGTGTGGATGTTTGCCTGAGAGATTGTTTATTGTTGGTTAAGAGTACATATTTTCATGATTGATTTTTTGTTTGTATTTTTATGATCGTTTTTGCTTTTGTTGGTAGTAGTGGATTTTCTGCCCCTTTGGTGTAAATTGTACCAACTTCTTGTTTTGTTGTTTGCTTGTAGTAACCTGCACTTAAGTGGTCAGGGTGCCCGTTAACCCCCTAGATCCATTTTAGGCGGTTGTTGAGCTCGTCGACTCGTTCCCAAAGGACACCTGCGTGAGGCAGCTCTAAGCTCAGTGGCTCGTTCCTGAAGGTAACCCGCTAGTGGCGGTTGTGGCGCGAGCATAAACACTTAGCATTTGTTGGAGTATATGTTGTGCTTGTATTGTTATCCATCTGAGAGAGGTTGGGTGATCCTTGACCTTTCCCACCTGTTGGCTTCACTGCAAGTCTTTGGACTCGACATTGGTGGCTAACTGTAAAGGTAGTGGGATCTTCTGACCTCCACGCCCGTTGAGTGCATCGTGAGTCTGTGGACTCGACGTTGGTGGCTAACTGTAGAGGTCATTGGGTTTTCTGACCTTCACACCTGTTGAGTGCACCGCAAGTCTCTGGACTTGACACTAGTGGCTAACTGTAGTGGTCGTGGGGTCTTCTGACCTCCATGCCCGTTAAGTGCATTGCAAGTCTGGACTCGACACTGGTGGCTAACTGTAGAGGTCATGGGGTCTTCTGACCTCCACGCCCGTTGAGTGCACCGTGAGTCTTCGACACTAGTAGCTAACTATTGGGGTCGTGGGGTCTTCTGACCTCCACGCCTAATGCTTGCACTGCGAGTCTTTGGACTCGATACTAGTGGCTAATTGCTGGAGTCGTGGGGTCTTGTGACCTTTATGCCTGTTGGTTGCAATGTGAGTCTTTGAACTCGACACTGGTGGCCAACTGCTGACGTCATGGGGTCTTGCGCCCTCCACGCCCGTTGCTTGCACCGCGAGTCTAGGGACTTAACTTTGGTCTTTGAGGGGATGCTCGACAGCATTGTTGTGGCGAGAGGTTAAGTTCGACCATCCTGAGAAGTTTTCACCTAAAACCAAATAGGTTAGTGTAATACAAATTAAAAGTTGAGATTTGTAAACCTGAATCATTCCGCTAGAGTGTGGTGAACGCTGGTGACACATGGGCGATTACTGTGGGCAGACATGCTTTGGCATTGATGAAGGCCCAGGATGGCGGGATACCAAACGGTCTATTCTGATGAAGACATAGTAGAATGCCCGAGAGGGGCTTTGTAAGCAGTGTTCCGCGCCGCTTGGGTGATTTTTTGCAAAGTAAATTCCAGAAAAATTTTGCTGCTGCTTTCCATTTTTCCCAACCGAGATTGTTCTCTGCTGAATGATTTTTGTATGGAGAAATTGATCATGGTTGAGTACTTTTGTAGCAATAATCTTGCACGATTGAGACTGTTGAATTTTTACTTGCCGAGTGGCATGGGTTTGGTTGCTCTCCTAAGCGAGTTGATCTGGTAGCTGCTGATTTTTTTCTCACTGAGAAGTGTTGATCTTGTTGCTCGCCTAAAGGCATTGGCCTGGTTGTTCGCCAAGGGACGTGGGTCTGGTTGCTCGTCATGTAATATTGCTTGTTGTGTGAACTGCTCAGAGTTGTCTTTGTGGGCACTGCTCGCCATAGGGGTGGCAAGGAACGATGGGCGTGGGTCGTGTTCATCGTCTTCGTGGTTGCACCATGGCTCATAAACGGCGATGGTGGCGAAGAACTTATTGACGAACACTGGAACTTCTGTGGCGAGCACTCGTTCTTGGTGACGAGGGACTAGCAAGGAATTCTCTGTGAACAAATGGAGAGCAGCAACCGTGGTGAGCAACTGATGTTGGTGGTGAAGAACTTCTCTGAAGTTGGAACCATCACACCAGCGACAGATTATGCTGGCGAACTAACTGGTGGGCGGTGTATGGACCTTCACGGCTAGCTACAGTCGAGCAAGCTTTCGGTGGTGCGTACTCGTGAGAACGGCGAGGAACTCTAGTGAGGTTGGGGACCACCATTCCAGTGGCAGAATAAGCCGGCGAGCTAGTTCTTTTGGGATGCTCGCACGTTGCACAGCGTGCACGGTGCGCTACTACAGCGAGGATCGATGGCGAGGAAGACCTCTGTGGTCGGGAACCACCCCGCTGGCGACAGAAGACACCGGCCTACAAGGTGGGGGTCGGCGATGGGCTGGCCTACACATGGACGCCTGGTTTGGTGGTCCTTCAGCAGCGTGCATCCTTTACCCGTGATATGCCCGACGCGATTAGCTTCTTGTGTCACCGAGGATAGAAATCGCCGGTGGTGCAGGTGGTCGCCTCACTAGCTCACGAATGCCGGTGTGTTGGCCTCCAACCACTCATCGATCTTTGCCCACACTGCGCAAGGTGTGCATAGCGCGCCTGAGCAACTGATGGGGGTCATGCATGAGGAAAGATCAACTGGGTGCATGGCCTGCACCCCTTACGTATGCTGCCTTGGTCGCCATTTGGGCGGCGAGATGCTGCCTCGAGCCAGGCTAGCGAGACGTTGGCCTTCATGAGGGTGGCGAGGTGTTGGTGAGTCGTTGTTCGCCAGGAGGCAGGAGGTGCTGCATGAACTTGAGATCAAGCTCTGTGAGCATAGAATAGCGTGGTCGATGTGGGCGCAACGATTTCAAGATCACCGTGCGTAGGGAACATCGTGGTGGCCGCAGACTTCGCATATGAGCCAAATGCTAGTGACAAAAAAAACTGTCATATGGCTGGCGAGTTGTTGGTGGCCTTACCTGGCTATGGGCAAGGAACTCTTGCTGCTGACTGATGTGGAGGTGGTGACCTCCTCTGCAAGGAGAAACACCTTGTTGGCGATAGAAATCACAGGCAAGCCAGGTGGGGACCGCTAACGGCCTAAGCTAGTGAATGGTTGGAGGGGGCACTGCTCATTGCTTGTATTGCATACAGGTCATCAAACTGCTTTCGAGTCGTCTGTTTTTTGGCCCATCGTGAGGCGAAAGGCGTAATACCAGTGATAGAAAATGCCGGCGAGCCCAATCATAGTCCGTTGGTGGCCTTAACAGACCTTGAGTAGATGGGTGGTTTTCTCGCATGGTTCCGAATTCTAGTGGCGAGATCCCAGCGGGGAAACCCGTCAACTCTGTCTTTGTGCTCTACCTAATGGTCGTTATTGTGTCGCGCCACACACGGAGGTGGCTGGCATTAAGCCTCACTCTGCTTGACGATTCTCACAACTCTGGTTCACAAGGCTATGCACGTTACATGGCCCCCTTTCCCTAGGTCCCTCCATATATATATATAATTTGTTCTAACAGTATTGATGAAAATAAAATAATAAGTGTTGAGTGGCTTATTTGATATTCTTTGGAGAATATCTTGTGAGTTGGAGAATATCTTTCTCCCAATTCCGGTACAGAAGATTAGTTCATCCCACAAACAGCGTTAATTGTTAATGCCTTAATTTGCATAACAGACCGGAATGGAGGAAAAAATTATCCCCAGCCCACGATGATGGTTCAGGTTTTGATACGATGCTCTTCGTGTTCATTCATATGATAAATAACAAATAAGCAAATAAAAGTAAATAAAGAGAAATAAAGAGATTTACATAGTTCGGCATAATGTCTACGTATACGGGTTGGGAGTGAAATCACTATAATGGGTGCTTTTATAATCTTTCATGATCTCACATATCTCACAATACAATAAAAAAATTTAAGAAATATCATTTGGAATTGTAGTGGAGTTTCGTGTAAGGAGATTCTATGGAGAGAGCTTGTGTGCAGAGAGCTTGTTGAGAGTTCTTGTGGAGAGTTCTCATATATAGTGAGGTATATTTCCTTAGAGTGATTGCCTTGTGAAGCCTTTTTTTTTAGTAGTTTGAGTTTCTTTCCTTTTAGAAGTCTGTGTGTCTTTTCTCTTAGGAGTCTGTGTTAGTTTGTTCTATATCTTCTTGATTTTATCTCTTAGCTTGATTTTTAATCTTATTTTGGGGTTAAATTATAAGCTACTGATTTGACCTCTACAATGATGATAAGTAGAATTATTCTTCTCTGTTATTCATTATTTTGTAACTAAATTGTTTTTTTTTTCTATTTTTGGCAAATAAACTAAGGATTTAATATATATATTTTTTAATTTATAAAAGTTATATTGATTTTTATGTATAAATTATGATTAGGTAATAACTAAATAAAAAATGTTAAAAGTTTGAAATTGAGAAGTGTTATTGTATTTGAGTGATATTGAAATTATGAAAAATTTTAAGAATTCTCATAATATCCAAACATTTAAATTTAAAGAAAAATAGACTCATAAAGTAAGTTCTGCAATATTTGAACGTGTATTATCTGAAAATTTTAGATAAATAGTAATAAATTTTGTGAGGTTCATTGTATATGCATATCAAACCAAAATTTTGAAGGAAGAAAATCTAAAAGATTTAATTCCGATTGATTTTTTTACTTTCAAATTGAAATTAATAATAAAAAGCAATAGAAGCTCTGGGAGTTCTCCAGTTTGGAGGACTGATTCTTAAAAGGAAAGAAAATGTTGGTGGTATCTTCAATTTTATCGCTCAATTTTATTGTTTATATATTTTAATATTTTAATTTATTTTTTTTTTATTTAATAGTTAAGAAAATAACTATTTATTTTTTTCTTAATAATTAAGAATGTCAAAAATGTATTGTTTTTTTTAAAAAAAAAAAAAAAAAAAGAGTAATGCTAGAGCCCGTGGCTCCCGCTGGAAGCCACCGCTGGCTCCAGCATATGTTTTTTAATGTGTTTTTTTTACAATTTTTTTTTATAGAAATTTTTTTAATAATTTTAAATATTTTAAAAAAATAAAATAAATTTATAATATTATTAAAAAACACTTCCTTAATCACGAAGTAAAAAAATTATTAAAAAATACTTATTTAATCACGAAGTAAAAAAAATTATTAAAAAATACTTCCTTAATCACGAAGTAAAATAAAAAATAATTTTTTTTTACTTCATAATTAAGGAAGTATTTTTTAATAATATTATTATTTTTTATTTTTTTAAATATTAAAAATTATTAAAAAAATTTATATAAAAATAATTGTAAAAGAAATACATTAAAAAATATATGATAGAACTAATGATAACTTCCAACGAGAGCGAGCAGCGAGCGGTCACTCTATCATTTTTCAAAAAAAAATTAGTGGTACGCCATGATCCTAAGTAGAGACCGCCTGTCCGGTTCTGAATATTCAGTACCAACAAGGTCACTTTCCGAACGCCAGCTGGCTACCCTTATTTTGTTTTTTTTACAGCAAGCTGGCTGCCCTTATTGATTTATAGATGAAAAATGATTTACGCATTATATTTTTTATAATATTTTATATAATTATCTCTTAAATAAGAGATATTTTTATAAAATATTTTATAAAAATAATATTATTTTATAAAAATATCTTCATTTTATAATATTATTATGTAATATATTATGCAATATGTCGCGTGTATATCATTATTAATATTTTTATTAATAAACTCACAAATTAGTAATATGACTAAAAAGGTAATTTATAAAGTTTCTATCAAATAACACATAGGAGTTATGTTTTTTTATGGGAAATAATTTGTGTAATTTTAGATTGTATAGTATATTCATTTTAAAAAAATTGAACAAATTTATAATTCATATGAAAAAAATCTATTTTTTAATTGTGAACCCTTTTTTTTTAAATATACAAGACTTGCATATCTGTATTACACATTCCTATTTTTAAATAGATTTAATAGAATGCGATTCTTTTACCTTTAAAGGACAAGTAAAATAATTTGAAAAGTAAATAGTTAGAGCAACATGCCAACATTCACAAGCGTGAGAGTTTAATTTATTCCCTTTCATTATTTTAAATGGGAATCTGCAGGACCAACCAAAAGGGACAGCAAAGAATATGGAGTATCATCGATGCCGAAAATGCATTAGGAGATTATCCCAAAGCCAACATTTCGGCAAAACTCCAAAACTAGTTACTCTTTATATTGTAATCCCCTCTATGCTAGCCCAAAATTTCCTGATAAGATTCTTCCTCTCCTTTCTCTTTTTCCTAATCTTCAATGGTTTATAACAATTCCCTGTTTATTAATTTTATTACTCCTGGTCTGCCTGTGGCACTACTTCCTGACGAGTCTTCTCCACCATGGAACAACAAAGGAGACAGTGGTTGGCAGCTAACAGCAGCAACTTTGGTGTGCTTGCAAAGCGTTCCTGGGCTGGTTATCCTTTATGGCGGCATGGTGAAGAAGAAATGGGCTGTGAATTCTGCATTCATGGCGCTTTATGCGTTTGCTGCAGTTCTCCTCTGCTGGGTTTTGTGGGCACATCACATGTCCTTTGGCACCAAGCTCTGCTCAATCGTGGGAGTGCCCGATTTCGCGCTGACCCAGAACTTTCTCTTAATCCCGTCTAGATATGGGCATATACCAATGGCTAACTATGTGTATTATCAATTTGGTTTTGCTGCCATTACTGTCATATTGCTTGCCGGGTCTCTGCTGGGGAGGATGAACTTCTTCGCTTGGATGATGTTTGTTCCTTTGTGGCTCACCTTGTGTTACACAATTGGAGCTTTCACTATTTGGGGTGGTGGGTTTCTTGAACCAGCCATCATTGACTATGCAGGCGGTTTTGTTATTCATCTTTCTTCTGGGGTGGCTGGTTTCACTGCTGCTTACTGGGTAATCGACATGAAAATCTAATCTTTTTTATACAATAATGCATGCTTTCAAATAGAATCAACAAAAACAAAAACAAAAAACATTACACTCGGACAATTTCAGGGAAGAATATTTGATTGTAGAATCAAAACAATCGTGTTGCACTCACAACACGTGTTCTCATTCCATGATTGTTATATATGATGAGTGTAGGTCGGACCTAGACACACGCATGACAGGCAAAACTTCCCACCAAACAACATAATTCACATGTTGGCAGGTGCAGGGTTTCTGTGGATGGGATGGACAGGCTTCAACGGTGGAGCTCCCTTTTCAGTAAACGAGATAGCATCTCTGGCCGTTGTCAACACCCATATCTGCACTGCCACCAGCCTCTTGGTCTGGGTTTCTCTGGACATGTTCTTCTACAAGAAAAGCTCTGTAATTGGTGCAATCCAGGGGATGATCACTGGCCTCGTTTGCATCACTCCTGGAGCAGGTTAGCTCTTAAACTTGCTCTACCCTAAGTGGCAGCCAACCATGGGATCATATATTCACTTAAAAAAGACTTGGTTTCATTACTAAGGACATATCAATGGCTGCAAAGCATCAATTTAACATGATTTCTAAATAAAGAAAACATTATATTTTATCATTTTCGATGGAACACCATGTGTCAACAGAATAAATCTATTTGTAAGTCTATTTCACTTGTAAATAGCTCAACACTTGCTAAGTTTTGATTAGATTTCGAGCCAACAAGCAAAAAGTTAACATCAACGTAATGATACTGATTTTTTTTCTTGGTTGTTTAAAGATGAGAAACCACAACAGAATGTAATTGTTTTCATCAATTATATATAAAAATGGACAGGAGTGGTGTGTCCTTGGGCAGCAATAATTATGGGAACACTGTCTGGTTCGCTTCCATGGTACACCATGATGATTTTGCACCGGAAATCGGCCTTCTTTCAAAGCGTGGATGACACATTGGGGGTCTTCCACACGCATGCCGTCGCCGGTATCTTGGGGGGACTTCTCTCTGGCATCTTCGCCAAACCCAGCCTTTTGAAGCTGATGTACGGAGAAGGAACCAGCTATGGTCCCGGCTTAGTATACGGCATCTTC
Source organism: Juglans regia (assembly GCF_001411555.2). Lineage (NCBI taxonomy): Eukaryota > Viridiplantae > Streptophyta > Magnoliopsida > Fagales > Juglandaceae > Juglans > Juglans regia. The sequence goes on along the minus strand of NC_049911.1, from coordinate 10,338,597 downwards.
AACCGATCCGGATCAGAGTTCGGAGACGGCCTCAAGCAAATGGGGTTCCAGGTTGCCGGGGCTGCTTTTATCACAGTGTGGAACGCTGTGGTGACGAGCTTAATCTGCATATTGATTGGCCGCATTGTTAATCTTAGGATGAATGAGGAAGACCTTGAGATTGGTGATGCTGCTGCGCATGGAGAGAAAGCATATGCACTTTGGGGAGATGGTGATCAGAAACTGCCAACCTCCCTTCGTTTGCACATATCTCCTAGACTACCTTCTATCTGCGGGAGACAATACCTCTGACTTTGCACCAACAAAAATTGGTTTCACATTTCCAACAATTTTCTGATTTAAACATTTTCTACAATCCGAAGAAATCAGATAAATACAAGATCATGTGGACTCCACTGATTAAATGTTGTCCGTGAGCAAAGTCAAGCGTGACATTTAATACAGTGAAGTTCACGTAATGCTGTGTTATCTCTCTCCGAATGGTAAAAAATATTTAGTCAGAAAATTGAAGGAAATCTCGATCTTAAAAATAAGCTCCCAACACCATAACCTTTGAGTAACAATCGTTACTAGGAAAACTCAATAAATGTATTGTATATTATGTTTGTTGTATTATGATCAGTAAATTGTCATGTTCTTGTGGAGCATAGTTGTAGGAAGTTGTTAATATTGTTCAAAAAGTTCTTCATTTTATCGAGTGTTTGTAAATTAAGCCATGGGATCAGTAGTCAGAAAGAGATGCAGTGATGTTGGTTCGGCTCTGTTGAGTGATCAAAGACTAGCATATCTTTAAGCTAAGCTTTGGATCATGAACTATAAATTTCTTTGATTAATGTTTAAGATTATCATACATATATATATATATATATATATGAATTCAGCTTTATTATCTACTGCATCCAACCAGAAATTCGTGTTTTATTTTTTTCTTAGAAAAAATAGTGAGCTTAAGTCTCGTTTGTTTTCGCAGATGAAATAAATTGAGATTAAAGTTAAAAGTTAAATAAAATATTGCTATAATATAATTTTTTTAATATAATTTTTGTTTTGGAATTGAAAAAGTTGAATTATTTATTTTATTTTATATGAGAATTATGAAAAATTATAATGATCAGATGAAATGAGATGGGATGAGTTGAGAGGAGTCATGAAAATAAACGAGGACACAAGTTTTTCTTAAATAGTCCAATTAGTGGGATGTTTTGTACTTTTCAATGTTCCAAGTTTTACAAGAAAATTAATGTAATTTGTTCTTAAGATGCTCCAACTTTATAGTGCATTTGAAGGGGCTTTTGATTGGATGTTAAACTTGGAATGTTGTACAATGCCATTGTGACAAAGCTTCTTTTGTTTCTTCATCTATTTTTCATAAGAATTTTTAATCTCACTGATCAGCACTAAATTTGAAGCATTGCATAACTATTAACATGCCTTAACACCAATACATAGCACTTTTCATGGAAAAAGATGCAGAGAAGATTCAATGGAAATCCGTACAAAAAAAATTTAATTGTAGTCCACTTTGGTAAATTACATCTCCAGGTAAGTCACCTTTATGGCTAGAACAATTTGATTTAGGTGCCGTTTAGATATTGAGTTAAGATAAAAGTTAAATAAAATGTTATTAGAATATTATTATTATTTTATATTTAAAAAAGTTGAATTGTTTATTATATTTTATGTGAAATTTTGAAAACGTTATAATAAAAAAATGAGATGAGATAAAATACTTCTTGTATCCAAACGGGACTTAATACATGATTTTACATCTGCCTATAAAAGGACAACATGTACAAGCTCCAAGTTGTACATATCATAATTTTGAATTGAGCAGTGGCACGAGACGGGTCCGATAAGGGCAAAAAAAATTTCATTCATTTTTTATATCCTTAAACATTCTTTTTTAGAAAAAAAAATTACAACATTATTAAAAAACACTTTTTTAATAACTAAGTAAAAAAAATTGTTGGGACCCAACTATCGGTGAGAGTAGCGTTTTTCTATTGAATTTTACTTGTGTGTCAATTCATTGATGAGGTGTTTCTAACACTTCTAGCATTCCTAAATGAGATGATATACCAAAAGACAAGTGCATGCTTAGACAATGAGATAAGATGAGAATTCTGTGTATAGTAGTAAAATAATTTTGAATAATAATTAAATATTTGAGTTAAGATGTTTTATCAGATTTTAGAAAATGAAAAAAAAAATGAATAAAAATATTATGAAGTTAAAATATTATTTGAAAATAATTTTTTAATATTATTTTTATTTTAAAATCTATAAAAGTTGTATTATTTTTTATGTTTTGTTTAGAAGTTTGTTTAGAAGTTTGGAAAAGCTATAATGATTATGTAATGATTAGATGAAAAAGTTGAAAATTTGAAATTGAAAAATATTTTGTGTTTGAGTATTTTTTTTAGAGGAAAATCGTAGTATTATTGAGAAAAATCTCTAGAAGAGAGATTGAATACAATTGGGAGTTTCCTTCATGTCAATGATGACATCAGAAATATTCAGAGCACTCTTGCCTACAACATGAGCTACATTATTTTCATCCCTCTCAACATGGTTTATAGACCTTCTAACAAATTGAGAGAGCAAATTTTTAACATCTGCAATTATCATCCCTTTGTTGTCCCAGCTTTCATCTGAATCTTTGATGCCCTTGACAACAAGAAATGAATCACTTTCTAGAATGATCTTTTGTAATCCTAACTCAATCCAAAAAATAGTAGCCTGAAGTGCACCAAAGGATTCGGCAAGGATGGGATCTGGAAATAATGGTCTGTTCATCCTCATAGTTGATAGAACTTTTCTTTTCTAGTCTCTTGCAATTAAGCCAATACCTACTCTACATAGTTTTTTATCGATGGATGCATCCCAATTAATCTTAACAATATCCCTTGGAGGTGCCACCCAAACATTGCTAACTAGTGGAGAATTTGCACATTGAGAAGGATTTTTCTAGTTAATAAGTCTGAGGTCTTAAAATTTTTGAGATGCTTGTTTAATCAGTGTATTAGGATGGGTGAAGACCTTATGAAAAATCAAGTCATTTCTTCCTTTCCATATTCTCCATTAGCTTCTTTACTCGAAAATAACTCACTGATTAGCTGCATATTTCATTGTCTAGAGTCTTGGATTATCAGCATAGCCACGTTGTCCTCTGCTAGAGTTCTGTGGGAGCCACTTTGTATCTTGAAAGATGTAAGTTGAGGGATCCATTTATTAGAGCTGATCTTGATGGATTCTCTATTGCCCATTATCCAAAATAATCATTCTTGAAAGAGTGATTTTGCTGCCATGAAGCTTCTTCAAATGAATGAAGGATTCCTGCCCATTTTTTCCTGTTAAAAGTGTCTTACTGGATAATATTTCCAAGACATAACCTGAGCTACAAGTGAATGAGGTGTTTGTACTAGCCTACAACATTATTTTGCTAGTATAGCCAAATTGAAATTATCCAAGTCTCTGAGTCCTAGCCCTCCAACAGATTTTGCTTTCCCCATTTGGTTCCAAGGGATCCAATGTATCCTTTTATCCTTATCTTTCTGACCTCACCAGTAGCCTTGCATTATTCTATTAATCTCCCTTAAGATTGATTTTGGAATCTTGAATATATGTCCATGCAGCAGATGGGAATTGCTCAAATCACAAACTTTAAAAGGGATTTCCTTTCTAGCTTGAGATAAGAATTTCAACTTCCAATTGTTTATTCTTGCTCTAACTTTATTCAGAATACTATTGAAAGAACCTGCTCGAGATCTTCCAACTAAAGCTGGAAGTCCAAAATATTTCTCATAGGTTTGAGTATATTTGTTTCCTGCAATGTGAGTGATAATATTCTTTGTATCTTCATTAGTATCCCTATTGAAGAATATAGATGTATTCTCCTTATTAAATTTTTGTTCTGATGCATTTTCATAGATCTTCAATAACCCTAGTAGTCTGCTCCACTCCAGTGAGTTTGCATTGCAGAAGAGAAGGCTATCATATGCAAAAAAGAGGTGATTGATATGGATTTGGCCCCTAGCCAATGGCGCACTAGTGATATGTCCTTCAACTTCTGCTTTGTTTAGGAGTTGATTGAGAGCTTCGAAACAAAGTATGAAAAGATAAGGTGGGGGAGGGTCGCCTTGTCGAATACCTTTCAAACTGGGCTAGTTTGGGTAGTAGAGTATTCTAAGAATACTATGAGTGTCAATCGTGTTAACCGGGTCGTGTTCGTGTTGTGTCAAAGTATGTGCATTACACTTAATGGGTCAACACGAACACGACGCATTAAAGATTTCGTGTCAAAATTCCAAACACGAACACGACAAGGTAAGATAACGGGTTGACACGACACATCCCGTTATGACACGTTAATGAATAAGAAAAAATTGACACGACCTGAGCCGACCCGTTCCAACCTGTTTACGTTAAAGGGTTGAATAGACACAATACGACACGACACGACCCATTTGATCTGTTTTTAAATATTTAAATATAAATAATATCTATAAAAATAAAAATAAAATAAAAAATTAACTACAAATCTAAAATTACAATCCAAACAAATATGATCCACACACATTGTAATAATATATTAAAATTACATCTCAAATATAATGAACAAAACACACATAGTAAATATATTAATGTTACAATCCCAAATATAATAAAAACACAAAGAGCTTGAAGAATGAGGTGTAGCGTCCTCCAAGTCCTTGCCCTTGTTGTTTTCCAACTTCATTACATATTCGGTTAACTTGTCCAATTTAACTTCTTCTTGTCTTTCTATTAAAAAAAAAAAGACATCAGTAAAGTTTTATATTATTGAAAAATTACAGTCATTTATTCAATAAAATAAAAATAATATTACATTGCTCCTCGCCATATAACCAATCTCGGGTGCAAACTAATGCTTCAACAATATCTGCTTTTAGTGCACTCCTAAACTGATTAATGATACGTCCACCAACACTAAAAGTAAATTCAGATACAATTGTAAAAACCGGAACCCTCAAAATGTCACGAGCCATACGAGCAAGATCAGGATAACGAAATTCATTTCCTTTCCAAAAGGAAAGAATATCAATATTTGCATTTCTATCTGCCTTAGGTTCATCCAAGTAAAGATCCAATTGACTTTTTTTCATATGGGCAGAAAGTTCATCAGATCTAAATGCGTCAAATTCTTGTACACAAAAAATAAATAAAAATATTTCAAGCCAATATGTGATATGAAACAATAATATAATATAAATCATTAAACAAAAAATATTATTTGATATTACCTGCAATAAAAGATTATCATATGAAGATTGACTTTCCTCACTACTAACAGCTATCAGAAGTCATGGTAGAACATGTCATTGTGGGAGCACTAGAAGAACCATATTCCATGAAAAGAGATTACATTTTGCTCCGAACATTCATATACTCCACGGAACATTCTCCATAAAGCTTTGTATAAAAAAAATCAACAAAATGAAACTTGTATCGAGGATCCAATATAACTGTTATAGCCAAAAACACAGTGAACTCGGACCAATATTTCGCAAACTTAGTAAGCATTTTACAACATATTCTCTTCATGTAGTCATCTTCACCCTCAGAGTGTCGCTTTAATGTAAAATAAATCGAAAATATTGATGAAAATTAGAGATTGGCTGTAGGGTATTTGATCCCAGAAAAATTACAAGTAGCTCCATAAAAAAACTCTCAATAAATCGTTAATCTACTGAACTTTTTCTCACTCAGATATTGATAGACAATGCTTAAAATTGGAATCAGTTAACTCCAAATGAGTAAAGGCGACAATAGAAAAATATACTCTCAAGCATAAAAAAAGTAGAATTCCATCTAGAGGGGACATCCTGTCTCAACCATTTCTTGTTATCCAAAGACATTTGATTTGCTAAATCTATAAATTTTACTTTCCTTGTTTGTGATCCTTTGACATACTTGATACATTCACAAACTTTTTAGATAGCAACATCAATCTCTTTTAACCCATCTTAACTACCAAATTCAGAATATGAGCACAACAACTAAGATGAAAGAACTCACCATCACAAAGAAGAGCCTTCTTAATGTTCAATTGAGTTCTTAACAACTCTATTGAAACATCATTAGAAGAAGCATTATCTAAAGTCACTGCAAAAATCCTGTGTTGAATTCTCCACTCACGTAGCAAATTATAAATTTTTTCAGACAAAGATATATCATTATGTGGTGGTGGCCTAGAAGAAAAATTCAAAACCCTTTTTCTGCAGAACCCAATTTTTATCCAGAAAATGTGTTGTAATGCACATATAACCATCAGTGGTTATAGAAGTCTACAAGTCAGATGTTAGACTAATTATATAAGGAGAATCATTTAACATGCATTTAATCTTTTTTTTTTCTCGATGATACATCCTAACCTAATCAGCCTTGGCAGTATTCCTAGAAATAATTGGAACATCTGGACGCAAATATTGTAATAAAGATCTCACACCCGAATATTCAACAAACCGAAAAGGCAATTCATGCTTCACAATGGCAGCTACCAAAATTTCTCTATATTGTTCAGTATCAAATTTAGGAGTGTTTATCGAAATATTTCCTCTATTTTGCGATAACATCATCTGACAATATCTCGTGAACTTCTCCTAGGGCATGTGTCAATGTGACAGTTCATATTTCTGGTTCCATATTTGCTAGCTGCCATGTAAGTACTTCCACACATCTTTCACTTGGCTCATGGTTTGCCATCATTGATCTCATAATCAAGAACCATTTCAAAAAAAGTCCATACGCTTGACTGTTTCCTTCGTTTTGCTATAAAATCCTCATTTTGAAAACTTTCTGAATCAAACGGGTCCAAATAAATCAAATAGTCATTTTCACTTACTGTCGAACTCATCTAACAACAAACAACAAGAACAAATGTAAGCAGTATAATATTTGTGAAATGAAAGAAAAACTTCAATTAATGCAAGTAAAATGATACATCATAATATTTGCTCTTGCTCCTATTTTATGTTCTTTTTTAAAAGTAACAAACAAAATTGATGCTCTCAATCGCTCCTAAAGTTGCTCTTTATCAGTAGAACATAACAGCAAATTTATTCTCTCTCAAAAAAATTTGATACTATCATACTATTCGTAACAATTAGTTTAGATCGATTCCCTAAAGAAAAAGAAAAAAAACAATAAGAAATGCACCAAAAAACAACTAAAATATTGCGGACTGTTGAATAAAAAATTTTCATAGCTCTATTGGACAAAGCATATCCAGCTAATGCAGGAGATACTGAAATTGGGGGTTTGCAAACTGTGAGTGAGTATCCCCACTCATTTTACAAAGCATTTGCACTTAGCCTATTCATGTTTTGGTGTGATTCAGTTTATAATTCAGAGGTGTTAGCGTCAATAAAATTCAGAAGTATAACATTGTTCTCATTGTTCCCATCTAAAAGGAGAAATAAATAGTTTAGGCAGCTCTGTCACACAAGTTTGCATGTCTGACATTGATCTAAGGAAAACCACAAAAAGGCTATGATGGCACAAGATGGGTATTTATAGTTATATATATCACTTGAAGCAGAGGTTTTCCAATACAACTTTATGTCGTTATGGCGTTCGATGTGTATTAGTGTATGCATAATTTTATGTTTGTGTTCCTGGACATTTTATCAAACATATATTATGCACTACGGATCTCATTGTTCAAAGGTGTTTTGCCTCTATTTGGTCACCGAAATTTTAACAAGCATCTATTACACTCTTATGCAAGCCAAAACAACCAAAATTACAACAAGCAAAATAGTCTCCCCTCTGGTGCCAAAATCCCCCCCCCCCCCAACAAATACATCACGAAAATTATCAACACAAAAATTAAACAAAATTGTAAAGGTAGAGATTCTGTTTCGAATCGAGCTAATCTTCTTACAGTGGGCGGGGTGGCATGGGCGAAGGGGCGTTGGCGGTGGGCAGTGTGAATCCGTGGCTTTAAGTCTGCGTGGGCGACTCGGCATCACCGTTAAACTAGAGGGGGCGATGTCACCGTGAAAACTAAAGAGAACTGGAGGGTGGCAGCGACGCAGCGTCACCATGAAGAGGAGTGGAGGGGGGGGGGCGTGGTCATGGCGACTCAGAGTTTCTGAAGAAACATTGAAAGTGTGAAACGCGAGGGGGGGAGTGTGAAACGTAGGGGGCGGGGGGGAGTGTAAAACGCAGGGGTGGCTGGTTAGAACTTATGGTTTTTTAAGTTTTAGGTCATAAGGGTATAAGGGTAATTTTCATTTTCTTAACGAGTCATAACGGGTTGACCCGTTAGTGACCTGTTAAGCAATCTTGTCTTAACGAGTCAACTCGTTTTGATCCAAACCCGTTAACACTCAACCCTAACTTGCTTTTATCGTGTTGTGTTCATATTAGGTTAACGGGTTGTGTCACATATTGCCACCTCTAGAGAATACTCAACTACTACTCATTGTTTTATTATTACTTTTCACTTATTTTTCACTATTATTCACTCATTACTATTTAATATTCTATCATTATTTTTTTATTACTTTTCACTCTTATTCACAAAATATCTGAGATCACCTCACTATCCAAACACAACATTTTTGAATGGGGTTCCATTAATGAGCAAGATGTATCAAACCGTGGCAACACACCTCATTATGAGCCCTATCCATCATCTAGAAAAACCCATCTTTCTCAACTTCCAAAAAAGATCATTCAATCTTGTCATATGTTTTATTCATGTCTAGTTTTAAAGCCATAAATCATTATTCCCATGCAATTGGCACTTCATAGTATGCATGGATTCAAAGGCTACCATGATATTTTCTGTAATTAGTCTTCTAGGAACAAAGACACTTTGTGTTTGAGAAATTAGCGAGGGAAGAATTGTTCTCAATTTGTTTGCTAATACTTTGGCTAGGATCTTGTACATCACATTGCAGAGGCTGATGGGCCTAAATTCAGTGACTTTGGTTGGTTTTGTGACCTTGGAGATTAGAGCTATAAAGGTATCATTAAGGTCATTGGCCCAAGAATCATAGTTGAAAGCTGTCATAATTGCATTACAAACTCTTTTGCCAACAATTTCCCAATGATTCTGAAAGAAAGCAGCTAGAAATCCATCTAGTCCAGGGGAGCTAAGAGCATTCATCTGAAAGATGGCATCCTCAATCTTTGAAAATGAAATTTCTTGGAGCAATCTGGTGTTCATTTCCTCTGATACAGTTGGTCTTAAAGATTGAGTACATTCCTCTATTCCTATTGGATTGGAGGTATTAAACAAGCCAGAAAGAAAGCATGGAAAGTAGAGTAGATAGCCTCATGTGTATTTGCTGTTTCTCCTTCTCCATCAAATATGCTTTTTATAAAACTGGAGTTCCTTCTTTGGTTAGCACATAATTGAAATAATTTGGTGTTCATGTCCTCATCCTTTAGCCATCTTTGTTTTGTTCTTTGCTTCCATTTTAAATCCTCTTCAAGGAGTCCATCCACTTCCTTCTTTAGGTGTTACTGATCTATACTGAGAGATCTCCATCATTTGCTTCCTCTAATACTTTGAGATGAGAGAGCTTAGTGTTAATAACTTCTTTTTTGTTTCATGAAGGCTACTTTACTCTATTTCCTAAGAGCTTCCATACACCTGGTCAATTCTTTTTGTGGTGTCTGTAATATTGATTAAAGGATAAAATTCACGATTTCAGACTTTCCTGACAATGTCATTACAGTCTTCCCTTCTTGCCCAATTTGTTTCGTATCTAAAAGGCCTTATCCTCCTTACTTCATTTTCCATAGTCCCTAATTCATGGAGTAATGAACAATGATATGAAGTTTGTGCAGCCAATGTGGTAACTTTGGTTTTAAAAAATAAGTTGTGCCATTCAGAGTTTGCTAGAGCTTGATCCAATCTTTCTTTGGTGAAATTCTTCCATTCTCTATTAATTATCCATGTAAACCGAGATCCTTGATAGCCAAGATCACTAGGGCCAAATACTTCAATGACTTCTCGAAATTCCTCCATCTGCTTATAAGGTCTTAGTGCTGCTCCAGATTTTTCATTTTGGTGGATAATTTCATTAAATTCTCCCATGCAAATCTAGGCCAAGTTCTCAGTAGGTTTCAATTCTTTCAATAGCTTCCAATTGTCGGTCCTTTTTATGTTGAAGGATTCCCATAAAAGCCTATTAGGACCCAAATGTTTCCTGTGTCTGGTTGTGACATTTTGAAAGATATGTGCCTTTGAGTAGAAGATTCTAACTCTACTTCCAAATGGTCCTTCGAGTAAAAAGCTAGTCCTCCACTCCATCCTATACTTTCCACAATAAAGCTCCTACTAAAGCCCAACTGGTTTCTAATTCTTTCTGCCTTTTATCTGTTACACTTCGTTTTAATAAGGAAAACAAAGTGTGGGGACTTTGTATTCACCAAGTGGTGAAGCTCTTGAATTGTACGAGTATTTCCCAGTCCTCAATAGTTCCAACTAAGGCCAATCATTGCTGGCGGTCACCAATTAGTCCTGAGTTTCACTCCTTGCATGGGATGAGTTTGTGCTTTATCTTCTTAGCATAAGAAATATTCCGATTATCATTTGGTTTACTTTGAGATCTCTTTTTTTTTATTGTCCTTTAGTTTACTCAGATTAAGTGAATGTTTAAGTGATGTTTGGAAAGAAAACTATAAATGTCATCTCATCTAAGTGCCCAAATATTAGCCTAAAAAGGCATTTTTCTCCAACAATGAGTTATCCTGACATCCATGATTTTGGGAAGGTAGTTTGATGTAGTACAATTGAAAGTGGATCACATTCATCACATGTTATGGGCACCAAGATGGACCTAGTCTTAAAGATCATTTAAAAGTTTCAAATGAGCCAATTACAAGATCAAGAGCCAAGAAGATCAAGGAGGCAATGTAAGTATTGGTTCAATCTATTTGGGATAAAGCTAGCAAGACTCCAACACTAAAGATGGGATTCAGAGAAGGAGATCCAGTTTTAATCCACTTGATACAAGTTATGGAAGACGTGAGCTAGAGTTATTGTTTGGACCTTGTTTAATTTATTAAAATGGCTTATTTTATTAGTTATAGAAATTCGTCTAGAATAATGGGTGCTTGAGGATATTTGGCCCACATATGCTTTATGTTTTATGAACTAGGGTTTCAAGAGAAGTTTTTAAGGGTAGTTTAGGGATTGTTTTAATTTGCAGCTAGGGTTTCTTTTGGGAAGGCCATGTATTTTTTCCAAGGGTATTTTAGAAAAGGATTTTATGTTAACCTAGGGTTTTGGGAGGATTGAGATATGTAAGTTACTGTAGCCGCGGTACTATTCACTCAGGGGTATTTTTGGAACATGGAGATTTACTTTGGCTAGGATTTTAATTTAAATACTCTTTGTAGCTTCATTTTGAGTTTTGTGAAATTTGATGAATTTATTCATTGTGAGTTGAGTTTATCTCATTTTGTTCTTAAATGATCTTTTGAACTTATCAAAAGTAAATCACAACTTTTGTAACGTTCTTCCTTATAATTTAGGTTCTTGAGATAGATTCTTCAACGGGTCTAGATTTCATATAATCTAGGTTCTTGAAACGAGTTCCTCAATAGGTCTAAATTTTTCATTGGCTTGATTTTGGTTTTCTTGAGTGAGTTTTCAAATTGATTGTAAGTTCAAGGGATTCCATTCCCACAGGTTCATATCATGTTTAGTGTAGAGGATGAGTCTCATCCATTTTACAGTTCAGACTCGACACATTCGAAAGATTACATAGGATCAAGAAGGAAGAAAATGAAGATAATTCGATGAGATCAGAAAAAAAAAAAAATAAACACCTGTAGTGTTTTAGCATTGAAACTAATATCAATGGCTTTGCATTAAGAAGAAAAAACAAAACGATTACTCATATTGAACTACAAGTACAGAACTTTCTATGTTGTGTTATTCTTTCAGATTTTACCACATCTTCCACCCACACCATTTTCAACCATTTTCAGCCGTAAGCAATTCAATGTCATTTCGCTTTTGTTTAATGACCTTGCAACCTGATTAAATTTGGCCCCCTTTTCTCGTGAAGAATGTTTGAAGATGTAATGGTCTGGACCAACCAAATGTAAAGGTGATGGAACCAAGAAGGCAATTGGTGGAGGCATTGAGGATGGAAGAGGTTGTTAGTTAATTCTATTATTAATCTTACTACAAGTGTCGTTTACATGTATTAATTGTAATAGAGGTAGTAAGTGCTACCATGTCGTTTAGCTGATAAAGGAAAAAGTGAAACGCACGTTTTGATGTAAATATGAAACGGTGTCACATGACACATTCTGTAACTATAAAAATAGACACGAAGTATATTCATAAAGCTGATTTCCCTCTTTGATCTCTCCCTCCTTATTTCTTACGTAATCTTCTTCATCTTCTTACTTTCTTTATTCCATAAGATTATATATAGAATTGGGTCTATTACAGTTGGTATCAGAGCAGGGACCACGTCACGGGTTCAAGTCACAGAGGGGGCGACCTATAGGCTAGATTAAAATGTTTTGGTACTATGTATGGGCATAGTGTTAAGTCATTGAATACTGTTATATGAGTGAAGCCGCCAAAATGGAAAGGGCTACCACCGGGTTAGTGTCAATATAGAGGGCCGTCGTGGACATCAGATTCAGAAGCGTGGTGAAATGTTATAATCCCAAGGGTTAATACCACATTCCATGCCTCTACTAAAACCACTCCATATGAGACTGTTTATGGAGTGTCACCCACTAAGCTGCAAGATTATATTACAGGCTTTTCACCTAATGAAGCAGTTGAAGAAATTTAAAAAACTCGAGAATAGATTTTCGACACTTTGAGAAGTAATTTGGTGCTGACTCAAGAAAGAATGAAGACTCAATTTGACAAGAGACATACTGAGAGGTCTTTTGCTGTAGGGAATTTGGAGTTTTTACGGCTCCAACCATACAGACAAAAGTCTTTGGCAGTTAGAAAGAATATGAAGCTCTCCCCAAAATTTTATGGTCTTTTTCAAGTTTTGGAAAAGATTGGCCAGGTTACTTACAGATTACAATTACCACCACAGTCTCAACTACATCTTGTTTAAAGAGAAAAGTTGGACAACATGTCTCCCCTCTCAACCTTACCTCCCGTTGGTAGTCATGGAGAGTTGGTGCTTGAACTTCAAGCTATTCTACAAAGGCTCACCTGAAAGTACAACATTAAAGCCTTAGTTGAAGTTTTAGTACACTAGTAGGAACTGATCTTAAACTCGCCACTTGGGAGCCATGCTAGCAGTTGAAACAACACTATCCTCACTTTGTGGGCAAGGTGCTTTGAAAGGGAGGGGTGTGTAATGGTCTGAACCAACCAGATGTGTAAGGGTGATGGAACTAGGAAGGCAATTGGTGAAGGCATTGAGGATGGAAGAGGCTATTAGTTAATTCTGTTAATAGTCTTACTATAAGTGTCGTTTATATGTATTAATTGTAAGAGAGGTAGTAAGTGCTACAGTATCGTTTAGCTTATAAGGGAACAAGTGAAATGCACATTTTGATGTAAATATGAAACGGTGTCGCATGGCACATTCTATAACTATAAAAACAGACTAATGAAAAAGGGAAGACACGAAGCATATTCATAAAACAGATTTCCCTCTTTGATCTTCTCTCACTCTCAGATTCTCTCCCTCCTTATTTCTTATGTAATCTTCTTCATCTTCCTACTTTCTTCCATAAGATTATATATAGAATTGGGTCCATTACAGAAGATAGAGAGACCCTATATCCTGAATCCCTTATCAAACAAAAATATTCTTGTAATGTAAACAAATTACATCCATGCTTGTAGGAAAATAGAATATTTGACAGATAGGGAAACAATAATAGGTTTTTCAATATGAAATCATTAAGAGAATTTTATTTTTCCATTCATAATGGGCATGATAGCAATTGACATATTCAATAACAAATTTCATAAAAAATATCCCTATTTTCTGTACAGCCAAAGAACCAAACATGCTAACTAACAAGTTCTGATCGTAGTGTCCTCTCCAATTGAGAAGATAGAGAACACGCACTTGTGCATCAACAAATATTCACAACATTTAAACCTTCTCGTGGTGGCATTCAGCATCCGGACAGCATGACAGACAGTGAAGGAGGCACACACACAGCACAAATCGTGATACTTTCAATTTAACATAATAAATATCCTGGGAACATGTCACGGCAACTCTTCCTTAACAATCAAGCATGAACATGACGATGGGAGGTGATTATGTTGTTAGGGTGTCAGGAACGCGAGCGGAATGAGATCCAAGTACTTGTCCACCTACATCAGGGAAATTCTCATGTCCGGGCAGGGGGCCAACCGTCCCATCAGCATCTACATGCATAGGATACTGGAGAAGGTGGCCCTGCAATGGTGTGAATTCTGCAGTTGAATATCTGACCCAGTTCTCTCCAGCAATCTCATTCACTGTCTTCACACATTCCAAACTCTCTGGCTCCTCGAAGCATGTATGCTTCACGGCAAGATGCTCAGACCACAGTGACATTCTGTATCCATAGACCTGCATGTGTGCATAGTCTTAAACCATATTCTGAATACAGGGACAGTGGAGTTCTTGTTAATTGTTAGAGAACCTAAGCAACAAACCTAATGTGAAAACACAGGTCAAATCTTAGAAAAGATTAATCACCATCATCACTCTTCCTCACTCTCACCAGCCCCACCAAATTGGCTGCCAGCCACCCAAAGGAAGAAAAACATCTAATGTGAAACACATCATTTAACTGTCTCATTGTTTCCAGTAACATCCTCCAAGCCCCAAGAAAGAAGCTGAAATGAAAACTTTGGAATAAATTAATAAATGTCAAGCAAGACAAACTTTACAGACCTGACCGCGTGGCTGCTTCTTCCTTCCAGCCCAAGTGTGATGGGGTTGATATGCAGCCATAGCTAACTCTGTGTCCTTTGTACCAGCCATGGATCTCTGGTTAATATTGGCAGATCCCACTATTACGTATTCATCATCAACAATCATTCCCTTGGCATGTACATAAATCATAAACCGCTTGGACTTTTGTGCATCCGAGACCTGAGAAAAGTTTAATTATGGACAAATAAAAACGATTTTCTTGCAAGATATAAAACAAAACTGTATTTCAATGACAAGTTAATACCACAACATATCAGGATGCATAAAATTTAAAATTCTGTGAAACCCCATTGTATCATAGAGAGAAAAACTAAACAAAATTTAAATATAACACATCTGAGGAAAAACAGTAAAATGGAAAATCACATGACAAACAATTTTGAATAGGATTTTTTATTACATGCAATTTGCAATATATGGCAAGATAAAGTGTCGTCCTATTTAATAAAGAAAAGGGCACAATTCCTCTATAGCTAAGAGAAATCAAAATTAGAGACCAACAAGATCATTCCATTGTCAAAATACTACCAAAAATAACAGATAATTCTGAGATTATTTGGTCTTCTAGTAATAAAATAGAGCAAGCCACATTCAAAAACTAGCAGAGACATGTTAAAAGGGCTAAAGTTCTTCGAGAAAAAAAATAAAAATAACTGCAGCACCCTACGCAACTAGGCAGGATTGGCTCAAGAACTTGTAGGGCTGGAGGCCAGGACAACCAGAAAACCCAAAGAGGTCCATTCTTTCCTGTGCTTTTTAGACAAAAGAATTCCATAATTGATACATGTAAATAAAAAACAAACAAGCAAGGGAAGCTATTTGATAACTATTCCTTAGGACAACAGATTGAACATGTATGCTGGCATCATTCAGCTGAGAATAGAATTTCATATTCTGTTTCAGGCCTTAATTTAAGGATATTCTGATAATATCCTTATAACTTTTTTTTTTTATGGCAAGGAATCCCGGAGACTGCAAATGCAACTTGTCTTTTTACCCAATTGAACCCCGGATCTGTGCAGCACGTCCCCATCATAAAAATCAGGTAAATCATCGGCTTTTCACAGATGAGAATGGCCCCTAGATATTTTTTGCACCCAAGGGTTCGAACCTTAGACTTGAGCCAATCACAAGGAGTTACACCTTACTAACATAACAACAGCAGAGTCTTCAATGATACTGGATTATCTCATAGATGAAAGTATTAAAATTCATCTTATTTGTGGGTTGATTTGAGAAAGAAAGGTCGAGGCTCTAAATTTTAGGGGCACTATATTTGAGTGCATAATTAACGTGAATTGTATCTGAAGGCAGCGGATGACAGAAATGAAAATTACAGACCAACTACTTCCAATAATCATGACAATTTAGAGCAACAGAAAAATAGAATTCCTATGGGCTATTACCTTGACACCATTATCACTCGAACTTTCCTCGGGAATGTTTTCCCGATTACCAAGGCAATAGAAATTGAGAAAATCTTGAGGATGCAAGTCCACACTCCCTGTGGCTTTCAGTTCCTTTGCAACTATATAGTACATCATTTGCATTGTTTGGCTCTGCAAGAATAAGTGTGCAAAAGCTAGGACGTGAATTGCATTGCTTCTGTTGTTATCATCTATATTAAATGCTTTTTGTACTTTCCATGTAACATCTTCATATCAAAAACTAAAACCAAGAAGAAAAATAAAGGATAACATGCAGCCTAACCAGGTGAGTCTAATAACTTGGGGAATTGCAATCAGACAGAACCAGGTTGCCAAGAATACAGCCTATTGATCGGTGGCAATGTAAGGGGAGACTACTCTAAGGGCTAGAGAAACAGGTGAACGGTGCAAAAGCGGTTTTTATTGTCAGAATCTACCAACTATCTGTAGCTATCTTGTCTGTCTCAAAACATGTAGCAGTATTTCCAGAGTGTACAGTTCAGAAATTAGATTAAAAAAAATACCTGCCAAAAGAGAATTTCTTGCACAGTTAAAGATTTTGGATCACCCTCAGGCCACATTGGTATGACAATATACACTGCGAATCTCTCATTTGCTCTAATTTTACTTGCAATCTTTAATGCCAACTCCATTGGGATTAGATTATCAACTCCTGCTCACACAATGAAAGTCAAAAACTTGAGAAAATATTCTATTCAACAAATAAGGAAGATATTTGTTGTTCAGGACATGATTTTTATCCAAATATATATATATATATATACAGCAAATAAGAATCACAGAATGCAAAAGCCACAAATAATCTTAAGGAAGAATTGAGAGGACGAGCAAGCCTGTCCTCGTGTTGGTGAAAATTAAGTGCAAATGTCACAAGACTAGTGTCAAATCTAGACAATCTTAATCAATTTTTGTGGATGAATTAGCATGTGGCAGCATTTAATACAGATAGATAATGTGTAAACTAGTCACCTAGGTAAACAGATAGAAAACATAAATATAGAAACTACTTCTCAACATAAACTGCTTGGATTCTGAGATCTCAAGAACATTAGTCTTTAGTAAATATTCCACTAAAAGAGAATTTTGGTCCAAGGATGGAAACAAGACTGTATAGACAACTAAGTAAAACAACAAGGAGTAACAGAAGTTTATAATCCTGACCTGCATTTTCATATGCTGGCCATGCATACGATGATCCAAGAAAATACTGATTTTCAATATATATGAAATGTTTAGCAGATCTGATTGCCTGGATGTATCCTGTTTGAATGCTTTTATCTATAACCAAATTTTTGGAGCAAATAAGGTTCTGCAGTAGAAGAAGGTTAATCTGAAATTAGGGAAGTATAGAATAACGTACAACCAATATAATGGAAGTATAGGTCTCAGTCACAACAAAGAGGTGATGAAAATCTTACCAATACAAATTGTATTTTTGAAATAAAGTGAACAAGGTAGAAAAATATAAATAAGAAAGGGAATGAAAGGGGAAAAAACAAGAAGAAGAAGATCATACACCATCCCGTGCCTTGACAGCATCATTGGTTTTGGGAAATCCTTTCACTGATCCAGAATCAATGGACCGAAGAATCTGCAAAGTCAAAATAAATGCACTGATATTGAATGGAATAATTGGACTGAAAGAGGACTTTTTCATCCTTCTGCCATAGCACCCTTCCTTCCCATCGGGGGGCCAAAAAAGAAGGAATTTTTACTTGAAAGAAACTTGCAAATCAAACCTGAACATGCCAGCGTTCAGGATCATGTTCACTGGAAATCCACAAGCTAGGATCATCTTTCGGAACAGATGCAGTACCATTCTTTACAGCAGATACATCAGGACTTTGTATCCAAGAGATGCGTTCAATTTTTATTAAGGCATCATCACTCCAATGGGTGGCAACCTTTTTTAGTAGTCCAAACTCTTTCCATCTCGTTGCTTTCCTCCAACGCTGCTCAAAGTTTATAAGAACATCGTATGCAGCAGGCCCGTCAACTCTGCTGTGCAGGTCATGCCATGGTTGCCTAGGAGCCTTAGTTCCAGGCTATTCGCAGAAAACATGGGGGGAAAGCACAAGGACATAAAAAAGAAACAATTGTTTCAGCATTAGTGCTAGTTGAACAAGCGATCCATATAAAATACACAAGTAGACTGTAGAATGCAGCCTAAGAAATCATTAAATCAAGGACAATTCGATTTCACACTTGATAAACTTTAAAGAATATGATAAGAAACAAAATTCTCAGTTGCATACTGGTATTTAGTACAAAGATAGTTGACAACAGATAAAAGAGAAATAGCAGCACTGGAGCTAGAACAGACCCGAGTTAATAATTAACCTACATAAACTTTATTCACCTAAAACTTCTACCCACAGAATCACAGCTATGATATATATTGTTGAAATGTCACAGTGCTGTCAATTGGAAGAACAATATGAATATAACTTTTAAGTGCACTAGAAAAAATTGATAAATAGTGCCAAGTATTCTTCTCTTTTTTCGGATAAGACAAAATCTCATGAATAGAAATTCTGCTTTTGTAGCATCTCTGTACAAATGATAATGGACAACACAAGGAAGCTAATTAATACCTTCATAATCCTGCAGAAAACTACGTAGCCAGAAGCCTCAAATTCCAAAGAAGATGCTAAGTCCATTGTATTATATTCCAGGAATTCCCCAGGCCTATGGTGTCATAGGACCACGAGGGAATCCCATAGCAACATGATTCTACCCTGAATTAAGACGGACTCAAGTGAAGCAATATGGTAGAATGCCTAGCCAAAAATAAGAGGAAGCACGGGGTGGTGGGGGAGGGGGGGAGAGAACGTTATATGTCAAGAACTGTCACAAAGAAACTATAGATGCCTTCTCTTGCCTGAAAGAAATGATGAAAAGAAAAATATACAATTGTATTAGAAGGTACACAAGATTCTGCGGGATCTCTTGTGGACTGAATCAGATATGAGTTTAAGCTTTATCTAGTCAGCTGGCCAAAGATCTGTACTCCAGTTTCCTCGCAAGGGTTGGGAGTTAAACTTGATGGCATTCAACTGCACCATGCTAGGAAAATGGCTATGGTGCTTTGCCACAGAAGGCGGAGGCCTTATACCATTCAGTGATTGAAGTCAACTATGACAATATCTTTTTTTTTATAAGTAAAAGTCAAGTACGACAATATGTAGGGAGGGTGGTGCTCTGATGATAAAGGCAGATCTTATGGAGTTGGAGTGTGGAAAAACATAAGAAAAGGATGAGATATTTTCTCTACAATTCTGCTACAGGTACCCGCTGTTGGGTACCTGTTGCAGAATCAATGCCACGTCAGCCTTTATATTATTAAAAAAAAGAAGAAAAAGGCACAACTCTGTGTCACTTTGAACAAAGAACTCTGTGTCACTCTCTTCCACTTTAAGGTCTTAGGCAAAATACGCAGAAACAAGAAAAACCCTCCTCCATGGCCGAGGCTAAAAAGTACATCCTCATCGCCGATGGGAGCTTGATCTCAGACTTCAAGATCCTCTTCCCCATCCTCAAAACCAGAAGAACTGCTGTTTTAAAATATGGGTTCATGTTTGCTTTTGTTGTTTTCACTGTTTTTTTAGCCTTCAGTCCCTCGTCCAACTCTGCCTCTCCTTGGTTCATCAACATTTTCGGTGGTAGTAGTACCAATAGCAGTACGGGTTCAGCAAGTCACTCTTACAGATCTCAATTCATCCGCACAACAGCAAGTTGATAACTTTTCTTCTCCTCCACAAAACAGTACCTCTAGATCTAGTAATACCACATCCCAATCTCCTAATCTCACTGAAGAACCTTCCACTGTGAAAAACAATACTCAACGTTCAGTCAATTCTGGTAAGGGTAAACTCCCAAACTCAAATCAATCTAAAACTGTTGCTCCGGTGGCTGGCAATCACAGTGCAAGTCTGCTGGTGAATTCAGCTCCTAATGTGGATAAAGAATCACTTCTTGTGAGAAATCAAACTCAAAGTTCAGAAAATTCTGATAAACTGAAAGTTTTGAAACCAAATGAAAGTCTTGTGAGAATTCCACTTCTTTGCTTTTAGTACTCTGTCTGGTTTTCAATTCATATCCATGGCAGCCATCATGAGTAGATCCTTGATTCCTACCAATTGTTGGTTGAAGAAACACTACCAATGGGGCACGGCTTGGTCAGAAAATAGCGAAGACGGAGAAGATGAGAACCAGTACCCACGAAGAACCTGTCTTCGTATTTTATCTTCGTGGTCTTCTATGGAGAAGCTTGCTCCCGAAGCCAAAGTGCTGCATTCCGTGAGAAGAAAATGCGAAGAAGATGCAAAGAAGAAGATGAGAGGTAGCTGAATTTGAACGAAACGCACCGTTTTATTTTTACACGTGGTTAGACGTGTACGCAGGTGGTACCCCTCCCGAGTGCAAATAGCTTTTTAGTTTTCTCTAACTTTATCATATCCGAGGTGGTGATAGGGCTAAAATCAAATTCTAGCATGACGTTTGGTGTTATGATCAGCCCTCAAAGGTAGTTTTTCTTGAGTTGTCCAAAACTTGTCGGGGAAAGAGGTCTCCACGGTATATTCTTGGCTGCTATCCAACAACATTAAACAATGAAACATCACTTTCATTCAATCAGCACAAGATTGGGAAGTGGAATCGTTTTCTTCATTCTTTAACCATTTGTACCCTATATGGATGGGAGGTGGTGATGAGTAAAGATCTTGTGGGTTTCATCTAAAAAGAGGAAGTTCGAGGTCAGAAATTTTCGTTGTGGCCAGCGGGTACTCCTTTTCCTTGGGCATTTGGTGGAAGAAAGCTCCTTCGCAGGGGTGTTCTTGGTGTGGACAACTACCTTAAGGAAGATTCTAACTACTGACAATTTGAGAAGAAGCCTAGTGATGAACTGGAGCTACATGTGCAAGAAGAATGGGGAGACAATTGATCACCTTCTGCTGCACTGTAATGTAGCTAGAAGAATATGGGGGCTTAGTCTTCCATCTTTTTGGTGTTGAGTGGATGATGCCCCAAACAGAAGTAGTTGTTGGGTTGCTAAAGAAGACAAAATGCATGTCAATGCAACATCGAGTTTTGGCGGTTGGTTCCTTTAGGCGTAATGTGGTGCGTGTGGAAGGAGCGCAATGCTCAAACTTTGAGGATTGTAAGAAGAAATCGGATGAGCACAGATGAGCTTAGATGAGTCAGATCCATGTTGCTAAAAACTCTTTATATCCAGTGGTCACCTAATATGTTTTCTAGTTATATAGATTTTATGTATTTTGTTTTCATAACTCCACTAGTCAAGTGTCCTCTCTTCTATACACCCCCGTGTTGCGCCACTTTGCGCTTTTAATGAAATTGACTGGCTAATAGAAAAAAAAGGTACAAAGACTAATAGATGCTACAAAACCTTGATTACATTCAAATGATATCGTGATGCAAATACAGTAGTTAGAACATTCTATAAACAGACTGTTTTGCTAGAAACTTACAGCAAATGTAGGATTGTGGAAGTCATCACGAAATATAGTGTCAAGATTACGAAATAGTCGGTGCTCAGGTGTATCATAGCGACCATCACAAAGATCTATCCCTCCCAAAAATGCAGTTATCTTACGATTATTACCGCTTGCTTGTGTGTCAACAAGGACGCATTTCTGATGGTGTGTAAAAAGGGTTCCGACAACCTGTATAGAACCATCACATAAGCAACTTCAACAAGTTATTCAGATTAAAAGAAGGCAAATGGCATTATAAAGATCAAAGATACCAAAATATAGAGTATTAATGAAATTTTATTAGTAAAAATTAGATACCTCGAATACACAAGTATAAAAAAAATTGTTCACCTAAAAAATGGAAAATGCTACATGCTATACTTGCAGCTTAATATAATCTCGCCATGCTGACATCATATTGCCCATCAACCATTGAATTTTTTTTCTTTTTCTAAAAGAAAAAAAAAGTTATGATGCGATGGCTGATGAGCAGTGCCCCATGAGCACAATGGAATAGGAGTAGGGTGAATGTGTAGTATATATAGATTAACTTCCTTAACAGATTAACTTCCTAAAGAATACATTCTATGCGAAGTTATTACATAAACAAGGATTCAAGAACCAATACAAATAAAATTATGACTAAGCCAGACAATGAGACTAGTAATAAATGTTGAAAATAGACAAATACCACAACAAATTAAATAATTTAAAAAAGACAGTCACAATGAAAGAGAGGAAAAAAATAGACAATCTCCGAAAATCAACGGGAAAGATTTTTTTTTTTTGTTAAGTAAGAAAAAATAACGGGAAAGTTTTACTAGATAATATTGAAACAAAGCTCGCCTTCTGCTTGATAATGCCCGTCTTACTGCTGGCGTAGCGAGGTGACAGCACACACGAGACCGATGAATGCTTGAAGAATTTCTTGGTCTCTTCATCATGCGTCGCCATCACTCCTGGCTGCAAACAATGCCAATTTCACATTACAACTCAAGAATCGCCTAGATTTCTCAATGCAAAAAGATTGAAGGTAACATCAATGGACCTCGTGATCATCTTTAGGATTGATTGTTCAATACAAATACGAATATTGTACTAATATCATCAAATACAGAAACCCATTACCATGAATTGGACAATTCATGGAACACTTCACTTGTCTGCTCATCCAAAGATGATAAAAGAACAATATCTATCTGAACCATTAACAGTAAGAACTAAGGTTTTCAAATCACTGCCTGAAAAATTATCCAAAAAATGGAGAGGATGGGATCCTATCAGAGTCCAATTACGAAATGCACGACATCACACGCACCGTTCGGATAAAGAGCTTGTCGTGGGAGGTCTTATCGTCCCAAACCAACAACAAAACCCGCACGCCCTCTTCGGACTTGTACTTGAGCAGCTCACCGAGTGTTAAATCCCCACCGCGGGGCAACGAGCGGGTCGGCTCCCGAATCAGCTTCACCTTGTGGTAAATGGACCAGCCAACGACGTAAATCAAATGGTGAGCCTCAGTGATAGCATGGCATATATCCTCCCAGCATGTCTCTTGCTTGAAAGGCTTCGCTTCCTCCAATTCTATCTCCGGCAACAAGTTTAACGGCATGTGCGCGTCTTGGTACAACGTCACGTGGCATCCTTTCCTCAGCGGGAAGTATGTGTGCCTCACGCCCTTGTGTTCGGGATCGCCCGCGATGCCATGTTGGTACAACGGGTTTTTCTCGGACGGGGTGAACTTCAACTCGAGGTTGAGAGCAGTCTCCGGCTTCGGCGGCTTCCCGTAGGCATTCAATATTGGGAACCAGCCGGAGATGAGCTCGCCGGACTGGATCTTCTGAGCCGGGATATTGACGGTGCCGATGATCTCCGCGCCGAAGATATCGTCATCCTTGACCTGGAACTCCAGGTTGACTACTTGGTGCGCCAGTGGAATGTGGAAACGCTCGTTCCACTGGGGATCCTGGGAGTTCTTGAGGACACGCGTGCGGGCCAAGGTGACTTGTGGAACCGTCACCTTGACGTAAGGGTCGCTGGTAATGATCTTGCGGTGGTGGTGGATCTGGTGGCCGTCACCACCACGGTCACCACCACGGTCATCGGGATTTTTGGTGGTCTTTTCAGGCATTTTAATAGTGTCACAGACGGTTAAGCAGCGGCGGAGATGCTGTACCACGACGTCCATGTTCGGCAAGCGCCGGGCCTCGATGATTGTCAGGTCGAGGTCACCGTGGAGCCACGTCATCAACTCCTGGTCTGAACGGCGCTCCGCCATGGAGATGCAGAGGTAAGAACAACGGCGGCGATCACAGTACCAACTGCCGTACTTAATCCAACTGGTAAAGCATGAGAAACAGAGGGAAAGCTAATCTAAGCCAAGCCAGGCAAGGAAGAGAGAAATTAAAGTGAAGGGGAAAGAATTACAAAGAAGGAATACAAAGAACACTGACAAAGGAAAAAGGATCTGGTCTCTTGCTTGCTGCAGAGAGTTCCGGCCTCGTGGGGATGTGGGGATCAGTTACAAAATTCAATCCTTAATTAAAAAAAGTAGTAGAAATGGAGGGTTTTAAAGCTGAAGAAGATTTGGAATGGATGTTGTTTGTGTGGGGGAGAGAGGGGAGATTAATGGCGATATGAAGATAAGGAGTGAGACAAATCACTACAGAGGGGTTACGCCGTTACGGGTAACCGTTGCAGAAGAGGATATAGACACTCACTGCACGTTACGAAGTGAAAGAGTGCGTGGAAAGCAAACTTGAAAGGACCCCATGACTTTCCTCTCCCCTCTGGTTTGGACCTGTCGGTGAAGGGGAGTGGGTGGCAGTCTGGATAATAATGATACAGGAGACCATAGCCATAGGTGTTGTTTCTACCGTCTCCAAAACCAAAGTTGCTTTCAATCCTTAACCCTACTTAAACATAAATAAAACGGCTCTTTGTCACACCAATCAGAGGGGTTGTTTGGTTTCTCCTTCCTTTTTTGGGGGTGGGTTTTGATTTGGTGCATGTCAAGAGTTACTATTTCGGTGCTCTTCGGTCCTACCCTGAAACGACGTTCTTCTTGTTTGAAAGCAGTAATCAGATTCAGCACATGCATGGTTCTTGGATGAGACTTTCTTGGGATCGGTTGGGCTAATATTAACCAAAAAACAGATTGTCAATAATTAAGAATACATTTGGATTCGCAGCTCATCTCAACTCATCTCACTACTATTCAGCAACTTTAACTCACAAATCTCATTATTATTCACAACTCATCTCATTACTATTTACAATACATCTCAACTTATCTCAATTCATCTCAAGTCATCTTCAAATCCAAATATCTCCAGAGTGACACCTATTATTTCCACCACAGTTATCTTGAACTCGCACCACATCATAAACAAGTTTACCCCCCTTAAGCCCCCGGTCCCACCCCTCATCCCTTCAAAGATCCGGCCCCCCCCTCGATCTCAACCCCCTTCAGAACAACATCGGCCCCCTCGCGATATCAACCCCCTTATCGAAGCTCATCCCCATCGTTTCGGCATCGCATCTCAGGCCCTCGCAAAGCCCTTGAAGCTCAACCCCCTTTGTATCTGCTATAAAGCTCAACCCCTCAAACGTAACCCTCGAACTAAATAAATAGAGCCTTTACAAGTGAAGAAAGTGACGAAAGTGTATCAAGTACCAAGTTTTTTGTATGAGTCATGATTGAACATATTTGGGCCACATGTTTTCATCTTTTAAGTTCTAGCTCCTCATTCTTGTTCAAATCATATCTACTTTTTCTTTTTCTTTATGTTCTACAGTTGAGAGCTGCTACAGGGAAGCCCGTTGCATTGCACGAAACGCACGAATTTGCCGAGGTGGATAAGTAAGGGAAAAGCAAAATAAAAGATAAAACAAAATAACAAGTCAGATTCTTTATACTTTTTGCTTTTCTTCCTCCTATGTATCACTCTTTCATCCTTCCCACCCAGCTTAGCATTACTGTAAGCCGATATCATGGTCGTCCATGAAACAACATTCCTTCCAGGAATTTGGTTAAATAAGGCATGTGCTTTGTCTAAAAGGGAAAATTTGACGTACATATTGAGGAGAATGTTGGTGAGAAAGGTGTTAGGCCGATCAAAGACTACATGCAGCACTTGATTGGTTGAAAAATACACGGGTTTTGAGGGCCCAACGAGCCAAGCAGCACTTGATTAGCTCCGAATAGGTGATAGAATCGGCCCAGATGCCGTTTCTTTGAATGGCGTCTATGGCCTTCATGGCTCTTGGGAGGTCTCGCTGATAGCAGAAGTCGATGAACTCGTCAAACAGAGAGAAGGAGCCTACAGACACATCCTAGGACTCAATGAATGGTTTCAACAAATGAACCATTTGAGTCTTATCTTAGTTAAGGAGAGCACGGAAACTAGGGGAGAGAGCTATTTTTTTTTCTTTAGAATCTCTAAAACTTCAACTTTTAATGGTGCAGGATTGTCGTTCTACACCACAGAGAAAGAATTATCAGAAACATTTTCTCCACATGGTCAGAATTCAGAATCTTTTTCAAATAGTCAGCATACACATTATACACACAAAAAAGCGTAAGGGGGTAAAAGAAGGGAAAGATTGAAGTACCTGAAGGGTCTGATGCAGATGTGGGTGTGAAAAATGCGGCTGATGTCCGTGGGTGAGGAATGAGGATGATTTGAAAAAACATGAGGTTCTGCTTTTGAGAAGGATAAATTGGACATTTCATGTGTTTTATAGGTGTCATGCCTTTCGTGTTTTATAAGTGTGGTGCGATATAGCATTTTTCTCTACAGTTATGTATATTCTGCATAATTCTTTATTTTTCTTTTGCAAACCATTAGGATTTATGCAAATTTGGTGACTATTTATGTGAGGTTTTCTATTTTCAGTGGACTTTTGCCTGTTGGGAGTTCGCCAGTAATCTGACTACCATATTTTTTTAATATATAGATAATTGTAAATTTATTAATAAATTTGTATTTTGTGCTATTGCTGTTGTTTTCTTCATGCAGTCTGGTTGCCTTTGAATCCCAAACATGTCTGCAACACTTTATAGTTTCTATAAAGGAGGCAAAGCTATGCCTTTTCATTTTGTAGGTTATGTTTCGAATTCTCGCGATTTCTATTTTTGCTTGGAATGTAAATATGTCGGTGTCGAACTTAGATGGTTGGCGTCGGATTGAGATTGGGGCGGTTCAAAGAGAGGCAGCGTGGAAAAGAGAGGCAGAGAGGGGTGGTGCAAAGAGAAGAAAGAGAGGAAGACGGAAGAGATGAAGGCTCCATCGTGTCGCCATCAGACTGAGATTGGGGCGGTACAAACAGACGAAAAGAGAAGGGCAAACTCGAAGAGGAAGACGTAAGAGAGGGCTACGAAATCACAATGTATTTCCTCTTGATTCTCTGTGGTATAGCCTATTCAAATTACAGTGTATTTTCTTTCGTGTCAACAGTTGAATAGAGGGCTGCTTTTATGTGATTTACAGCCCGACTACTTAGAAGCGGTTCTCTTCTTCAATTTATCCATATCTCTTATTCTCAATTCGTTATTCTCAATTCGAGAATTTCAAAGAAAATTTTTTGTTCTAACTTCTAAATAATGTGTTGGATTTGGATTATGTCGAGTTAGAATGAAGACATGTATGAGATGCACGTAATCTAGCTTATTTGAATTATTTGGATTGAGAAATACTCTCAATCTATTTCATCTCATCATTACAATTTTCTTAAATTTTCAAAAAGAATATAATAAACAATTCAAATTTTTCAAATTTCAAAACAATAATAATATTAAAAAATAATATTTTAACAATAGTTTATTCAACTTTCAACTTTCATCTAAAATCATCTCCTTGAAAATATCAAAACTCTCAACGACCATATGCTAATATGAATTTCACGTTGAATTGAGGTGTCAAAAAACTTTATGTCATATGCAAATAAGTCAATGAGGAAAAAAAAAAGTCGTTGAGCTAATAATGAGAGATATTTGGACTAAATGCTTTAATTTATTACCATGTAAAAAATGTATGATGTTTTAAGTTTTGTGATAGTACTTGTCGGTATGCCAAAAATATGCTTGGTTCAATTAAGTTTGTGAATTACGAATTTATAGATGCACAAGACATATCTCAAGAGTATGTTTGAATATATTCGAGAAGAAAAAAAATTCTATTTGGATTTTTTTTTTTTTATATATATATACACCAAACAATTTGCTTATGTATAATCTAGAAATATCAGCTTACATTTAAAAAAAAAAAAAAAAAATACGAACCCATCAATACTCAATTTTTTGTGAATCTTATAAAGTAAAGAAGCCGAAGGGCGGTGATAGTTTTAATGACCTAGTGCTACAATCACAAATAGATTTCACAAAAGTCATTTATTTGAGCGTTTTACCTAATTGTGGATTGGGATGTAGGGGTGGATGGATGCCTATAATTAACCCCAATGGTAGAAGAAGCCCCATTTTTTTTGACAAAACAAACGTGGAAATATAGATGAAACGGCAACATCACAATCGATGGCAACGAGGTGAATGGGGTTCACTTTTTATGCTCTCTTTTAACATAACTCCAGTGGAAATAGGTGAAATGGCAACATCACAATCCATTGAGACGAGGTGGTGGGGTTCACTTTTATGGTCCAATTGCCCAAGATGATGGATGCTGCTTCCTAGTGTCGTCTTTTCTTCGAATTTTCCTTTAAAGAAGTATATAACATTTAAAAAATAAATAAATAAATGTATTCTACTGACAAAATTATGTATTCTACCGATATGATTTGTCATGATTTGATTTGATATAATATTTATGATTCAATTATCTCCCAAATCAAATCTGGTTGTATCAATAATATGAAAATATGTCCTTCACATCGACTTACAAATGAGACTCATTGAAAGAAGATATGGGCTTGAAATGTTATAAAGTGGAAGTTGAAGCCCTAGGGCTGCAAATGAACAGAGCAATTCATGAACAGCTCAAGCTCAGCTCATGTATATTTGGTTTGAACTCGATTCATTTAATAAATGAGATGTTTGTAAATACTAATATAGGTTAGAATATTAAATGAGCAAAACTCGTATAAACTCGACTCGACTCGATTTAAACTTGTGAACAAAACTTGTATAAACTCAACTTGATTCATTTGTGCTCGTTTTGAAGCTCATAATATGTTTTATGTACGTATGTGTTATATATATTACATGTTAGTTATGTTTTATATACTTCATTATATATTATTAATTTATTTATAATTTATATTATTTAATATATATATATATATGTTATGTTTCCAAAATGTCTATAGGATAATTTGTATAATAATATATCATACAACTACAACTATTGATTTACTATATTATCTACATGTATTAAATAGTTTAGTTTATACATTTATCTTGAGTATTATTATTTTAATTTATAACTATAATTTATTTTTATAAAAAAGTTATACCATAAGAATTTTGAATCAAAATTATTTGATTGAATAGTTAAATGATTTCAGTTTTTTTTCGTAAAATTTTAAATTTTTTTATTAATCAAAAGATAAGATTCAGAAATTTCAAAATAAAAAATCGAGTTTGAGCTCGAGTCGTTTATTTATTTTTAGTCAAGCTTGAGTCGAATTCGAACAACATAAATGGTTCACGAACCAAGTTCGTACGAGCAAACATGTTAATCGAGTTCGAGTACTCTTGACTCGGTTCGTTTGCAGTCCTAAGTGAAACCAAATAAACCCTCTTTTTCATATGAACCATGTAGTCCAAGCCCAATGGTTTAGAATAGTACTATTAGCCCAGCCCAACCCCTTGGACAATTAAACCAGTGAATTAGTTTGTGGTCCCAACTAGGACCGAGCAAAAATCTGAAAATTCGACTCCGACTTCGGCTCTTCTCCGACTCCACAGAGTCGGAATTTTTTTCTCCTGGGAAATCAGAGTCGGAGGTGTTGGCTTTGTTTGGTTTTTTTTTGTTGCTAGAATGAGACATGGGATTTAAATTGTGTTGTTGGTTGTAGTTGGGAACAATTAACAATATTTGATAGCTTGTAAGGTTTTAGTTTTGGAATGTAAGTTTGTAACTTCTTGTCGTAGTAAATTAGTCCTAGATTTGGTTATGTGTTTTTAACTTGTAGTGAGTGAATGATTTAGTTTTATAATTTTGGTTCTGTTTTTTTAACTTGTTGTGATTCTAGTAAATGATTTAGATTTAGCTTTATAATTTTGGTTATGTATTTTTAATTTGTATGAATGATTTAGTTTTGTAATTTTGGTTATGTATTTTTAATGAATATTTGTTGTCTATCATCATAATTTTGGTAATGTATATTTAATGTAATTTTGGTTATGATTTAGCTTTACAATTTTGGTTATGTTTTAATAAAATTAAAATTTGAAATAATATTTTTTTAAAAAATTGAAATATGGAAGCCCAAATCCGATTAATGAGAGCTCAAAATTGTCAAATTGAAATTCCAAATGAGCTAAGAAAAAAAGCCTAATAAAAAACTCAACTCCAACTCCGCTGAGACTCCTACCTCTGACTCCGACTCCGACTCCGATTCTGTAACAGTCGGTGCTTAGCCCTAGTCCCAACACGGTCCATACTCAATTGATTGCTCCTAAAAAATAAATAAAGATAAAATTCACATAAAAATTAAATTTTTAACTATTGACATTGGGTTTTACTTTTTTTTGGCACGAGATTTAAACATGCTAAAATTATATTTAATATTATTTTTTTCATACATCATATTCTTATAATACATATAACATTTAACTGAAAAAGATATTACCATAAGATAGAAAGTATCCGCCTTTCAATATAAAGTGCATAATTTGGTGAAAGTAACCATCATCCAACGCTTGCAAGTGGGTGATCAAACAAAGCTCAGACGGGAACTCCCACCCCCAAAATGGAAGCGCTCACTTTGCATTGCCAACAACCTTTACGTGACCTTTTATCTTTTAAACAATGTAATTTTTATTAAGAAATGATATTTATAATTATAGAATTCGTAAATATTACGTATTATTTTTAAAAAAATATAAAAAAAAAACACTAAAACATTTAATTGGCATGATGCGTTGCTATTTTTGACCGTGAGAAAAATAAAACAAGATCGTCAAATTACAAAGTTAAATAAATTTTCATTTAAATGGTAAATTAATTAATTAATTAATTAATTAAATTATATAATATCAATAATTCAATATGAAGAAGACAAATACAAAATAAGGGAAACATTTTATCTACTATGTATATAAACGCAAATGTTGGATTAACAGTATTTACGTCTAATATTTTCTTTTCCAATTTTGCCCCTGCTTATATATTTTTTTTTCTTCTTTTGCCGACTACTTTTTTGATCTTTATCCCTCATTTGTTTCTTTTATTCCTATTTTTATGTTTTTATCCCCTCATTTGTACATCTATAAAGATTTGTTAAACTCAAAAGAAAACTAAAAATCCACAAATTACAAATGTTCAGACCACATCCA
The DNA here is from genome assembly GCF_001411555.2 of Juglans regia. Lineage (NCBI taxonomy): Eukaryota > Viridiplantae > Streptophyta > Magnoliopsida > Fagales > Juglandaceae > Juglans > Juglans regia. Next base: position 10,307,204 of record NC_049911.1, on the reverse strand, counting down.
AACAAATATAAGATATACTAAAGTATGTAAAACCAGAGAAAAGCATATATAAGAAATAAATCAAGAGATAAGAAAGACAGAAAGATTTGTAAGCATTCGAAAATAAAAAATTTGCAATGAAAATAAACATCCCAACGCATAAAAAAATTTAATAAAAAAAAAAGAATAACAAACCAACACCCATCAGAGAAAAAAAATCTTAGATATGAAAGATTCATAACATTTTCAAAAAATGTTAAAAAAATTGGAAGAAAAACATAGATGGCGATTTCTGAGAAATATAATCTCATATTTGTATGTATTAACAAAAAAAAATTAGAAACGGGCACACAGAGATAATCAACACGAATTAGCTGGAAAAAAAAAATTTGAAAGATGAAACTTCACATCCGTTAGATTTAAAATTTTATTTCTTAAAAAAAAAAAGAAGAAAAGAAAAAAATAGAGCAAAAAGAGCAAACTAACAAACAGTAACAAAAAAAATACAAAAAAACAATAGATATGAAAGATTAAACCTCATATTCGTAAGATTTAAAAATAATAAAGTTGTAGAAATAAATAAGAGTAATATAATGCACCACACTCTTATCTTATTTTCATTCTACTAAGTAAAATATGACACATTTATTATCATTGAATGATAAAGAAGCATGCAACAAATGATCATTCAATGGTGATAAATGTGTCACATCATACTTAATAAAATGAAAGTGAGATGATAGTATGGTGCATAGAATTTTCGAATAAATAAATGAAAACAAACACAAATATGAGGGTGAAAATTGTAGTGTGTGAGAGAGCATAAGAAAGATAGAAAGTGTTGTGTGAGTGCGACTTGTTTTAATAAAACGGCACCGTATGGATTTGAGGTTAGGAAGGGATAGGTGGGCTGCATTCTTGTGATGTTTTATTGCCTCTATAGACTATTACATTTTTATAAGAAAATTTATTTATTATATTTGTTATTATTTTTAATAACATGGACAATTACGTCAGAATAAACTCACCGTGCTCTCTGCCCAGCCTATAAATCAAGTTACATCATAAACACTTAAAATTTCTTTTTGTTAAACTTCTCATTGTTGTAATTATATACTTAAATAAGATACTACTGGTGGGGAGTTTTACGAGAGAGCGTGTTCTCGGCACGTTCCCTCGGATCCCAAAGTTCAAGTTCAAAACCACGACCCTCTTCTTCGTATTCCAGCAGTAGCCAATAAAACTCCCCACCACCTGTTTCAGCTAACTTGTTAGGAATTGCCTTCAATCCTCCTCCCAGAATGCTACTGAGTTAACCCAAAGACACAGGAAATATGAAATGCACAATGCCAAGTACGAAACAAGATTCAATTAAACATAAGTGAAGTGATGAAGTCGAGGAGAAAGAAATAAACATAGCGTTTTGGATCTTTAATTAAGCTATGCGTTTTGTTTAAATTGTTCCTTTTGGAGACTTTTGCTTGTCATTTAGGTATTGTTATTTTTACAACTAGTAATTTTATCGGTCCTTATTTTTGTCAGAGAAATTTTATTTATAATCTTTAAATAAATACTGCATGTACAAGTTATTTATTAAATAAAAAAAAAAGTATCATTTTGATAAGAATATTATTTTAATTTTAAAAAAAATTTAAAAATAAAATTAATTATAGTTGCAACATTTAGAGACAGTACGTAGTATTGCTATTTCTGTGATGGGTTATGATGTACGAGCTGGTGGGGGGTTATATAGGAGAGCAGAGGGAAAGTAGAGGCATATCTGAAATCTGGAAAATTGTTAAGACTACTCTATTGTACGGAGGTTTGTTATCCCTTCAAGTATTCCATTATCAATACACGTATGGCTCTTTGAAGCCTTTTATCAAACACCTTCCCTATTTTATCTATTTTCATTCTGAGCATTTTTAATACAGTACGACAACGCATTCAGCATTACAACAGATTCACCAGAAGGTTCATTGCTCTGTACAAGACTTTTGATGCCCCATCACAAGGCTTTTGACAACTCATACAAAACGCACCCTTACAACACATTAAATGCATGCCGCACCTTACATTTACATTTACAAAAAATAATATGTTCATAAATTGATGACGATCTATTTTATAATACGAGGAATTTTACGAGCTAATTGCATTTGTCATGTTAAGAATTTCAGGTTGTGAATTTATTTTCCTACAATTTCTTGGCAGACTCTTCGTCTCCTTTGATCTTCTTTGCAATCGGCTGGAACCACCGCTGCACCCTGAATATTTCTCCAATCAAAGCTGGAAAGGGCACGGCGAGCGCTTGAAAACCGCTTTATCTGACCCAAAGAAGGCCGTGGCGCCTGTACTACCTGTTCTGGAACCCTTGGCTTTTCGGGGCAGCTGGTGCCATCGGGCTTCCCACCTCGCTTTCGTCCCACGAAACAATCAATCTTAACAACTTCTTGCTGCTTGATCATCTTTTTTATCTTACCCTCTTTGTTCGGAGTACAAGAAACGTTGCGCATGGTTAATGCTTGTGGTTGTGGCGGAAGTGATGAAACCCGGCGCTTAGGATTGCTGGACGTCGTCTTCTTGACATGGCCCATGCACGAGACTTTTGGGGAGGTGGGCTCTCGTGCGTCAAAGCTTCCATTCTTCTTCTTTCTTCTAACCTCTGGAGGGATTATGGAAACGAAAGGACTAGTACTACCGGAGGATCCTGATCTGCCTGCACCAGCAGATATTTTTGCAGGGCTAAGAGATGGGGTCTGGAACTGGAAATTTATAGCAGATGCTGCATGCGGTACTACTAGAAACTTAAATAAAATGCTTCTCAGTTTTGATGGTTTCTTCATTGATGTAATAAAAGATCAGTGCTCGGCCCGATCGAGATGCTCTTGAAGAAAATATCACGCTGCTCAGTGCATGCAGCATCTGTACGTATATCATATATATTTATAACATTCGAAGTTCAGGAAAAGATGGCATGAGAGATTTTGACAGAGTCATGAGAGAATCAAGTGGGGAAGGAAAGAAAGAGATCAGGAATCTAGTAACCATAAAGAAAGAGCATTGGTAGAGTTAATGCATCATTGGTATCTTAGAATGCCGGCCAGAATTTAATTAATACAGCTAGCATGCATCAAGATCGAGCTAGCACGCACAAGGCGGCACTGAGCTGTTTGCGGATCGAATTGTACGTACCAGTCATTGGTTGGGACAGCAACCTTCAAATGGTTTCTTTTTATTAATTTGATTGTTTATTTGTAAGCAGGTTATTTGTTTTTTCGTTTGTATGTTTTATTTGCTCTTCTTTTTTTCCTTTGTCGATGATCACTTGGGACAGCAAGTTAATGCTTGGAGACTAAGCCTCGTTTGTATTCATAATTCATCTCAATTTATCTCAACTTATCTCAACTCATTTCACTACTATTCAATAATTTTAATTCATAAATCTCACTACTATTCACAATTCATCTCACTACTATTCACAACTCATCTCAAATCAAACCCCATTCCTTAAGCTAACTAGCTCATCATGCATTGAATAATTTTTTAGATCTCGTGAATTACAATAGCTAATTTTGTGCAGTAAACAAATAAAGGTTAGTGTAAACTATTTTGGGGTATAAAATAGAATTTCAGAAATCGTTAATGGTAAACTAACTATGCTTATCTTGTTTATCTCTCTCTCCGGACATCGTGAGAAACCATATTCTCGCTATTCCTTCTCTCTACACAACAGCCCCCCTCCTCAAAAAACTCAAACTAGAGGAGGGAGGTTGGAGTTTTGGCTCCTCCCTCCCTCCTCCATTCCTCCATCTTCTTTCTAATTTTTCTTTTATTTTTTTAATTTTATTTGTTTTTTTCATTTATAGTAGGGTGAAATGTAGATATGTTATTCTCCAGAGTCATGCGACCACCACGCGCCCCACTGCAAGATTTCTAAGGCGTCAATCCTTCAAACGGACGAAAAATCTTGTCGAATAGAACAGCATGTGAGCCACACGCATAGCTCAAAGTGTGCGCATGACATCCACGCACCACCACAAGGGGAGCTTTATCGCTACCACACGTGACTTTTCTAGGACTAGGGTCATCAATTTCTTTAGACCTGACGTTTTGCCGTACTTCTAAGGGATCGCATGTCCCTCATAGCCACCACAGTCTCAGTGTTTGTATTTTTTATTTCTTCTAAGGTTGAAAATGCGAATCTACAACTTTCCAAACTGTAATTTGCTATTTTCCGTTATATCTTTTACGTTTTCTATTATTTCCTTTGCTTTAGGTTAAAATTATTAAAAAAAAAAAAAGTCTCTTGGATTTTTGTCCATAGTGTCATCTACTCTGTCTTAGACAAAGTGTGAGGTTGTTTAATTTTGTCTTAAGACAGAATGTAGGGATTGTTAAATTTGTCTTAGGACATAGTGATGTCTCTCAGATAGTTTTTCTGTAGAGAGTTACAGCAATGGACTAGACCATGTCAGTCATAAAGAAATTTGTATATTGGGGAGCTTTAAAAGCAGTAGTTTGCTTGTATTCTATATATCTCAAGTCAAAATTGTAATGTCTCATTATAAATGAATGAAGTTTGTTCTACCTTAAAAAAAAAAACTATGCTTATCTTGATAATTGTAACACTATTTATCTTATTAGAAATACAATGTATTTATCATATATTTAAAGAACACATGATAATTTAATTAGTTTGAAATAAATCTTTAACGATTTTAAAAGCTCAATCTCAAATAGTGAAATTCGTGAATTACGCACGAGTATTTGTTAAATGGTCTAGAATATTATTCTGCCACACGTAGTACTCGTACCCTATCACTAGATAACACATCATTAAAAAACAACGTTCATGTAAACAATTTTAACAACATAACATCGTATGAAAGGAAGAAAAGTCACCCCTACCCTTAATGCTTGTTTGGAATTAGAGTAAGAAATAGTGTTTTTCATAGTGGCGTTTTTAATTATAAAGCTTTGTTAAAAAGCAATGCTATTATAAAAAATAGTTTATTGTTTAGTTAATATGTACCGGGCTAGTTTGATTACACAAAATTAAACTATCTCATCTCATTTCATCTCATATAACCATTACAATTTTCTCAAACTCTTACACAAAATATAATAAATAATTTAATTTTTTTAAATCTCAAAACAAAAATAATATTATAATAATATTTTATTCAACTTTCAACAAGACATCTCATCTCATATCATATCATCTTAATTGCATAACCAAACGAGACCTAAATCGCTTATAAAATTAATTACGAATAATTTTAAAAAAATATAATAGCATTATCTGTAAACACTTTTCATGTTTTTTAAAATAAGAGGGGTTAATAAGATTGTAAACCAAACTACTTATAATACAGGGGTTGATTTTTCATGACCAATTCTAAAAAATGAAGATTTTATATTTTAGCTATAGATGAAGTACAGGTGGTTTATATTTGAATGGCATGATATTCTAAGATAAGGCTAGAATATGATCTCAACTATATTTGGATTATATAAAGCAGAGAGCAATTTGAGGTGGAAACACCAACAACAATCTTGGAGCATAATAGTAGATTTGGTATTGACACACTCAAAAAGTGATATTCTCACTTCAAAGATCACTGATTCCATATATATATATTTATTACAAAAAAAAAAAATTACACTAATCGAATGGGTTTTGTTCCCCAATACAATGACTATTTGCACTATTACTGAGGCTCAGCATGCAGTCTACTCCATCTTTCTTAAGATGTCTGTTAAAAGCAGCACTCAGGACAGAACACCATATATATATGTCAGTATAAAACACAGGTACAAACTGAAATTTGAATACAAGCTGAAATGGCATCTCCCCGTTCAAAGATATTACTTTGCACACATCGACAGGCCCGTGTTCTGACATCTGCAAATAGATAAAATGAAGTACAAGTCAGCCTGGTATCCATTCTTATATCAGGTGAAGAACCCCATAAACTCAGATCCATCCCCAAAAAACCTCCTCGGATTGGTATTCATTCAACTAGTAAATAAAACCATTTTTTTTTTATATGAATTATGAAGTAACAATAAATCAAACCATTTTTATTTATATGAATTATGAAGTAACAATAAATCAAACCAAATAGAACATGACTAGGTCAAGTGATCATCTGGCATACAAGAACCATATGTTTTTAGCTCTTTCTACTTCAAATTCAGTTAAATTGGCCTCACTCGGCTTTGTTAAAAACAACCACATACAAAATTTAAGTTTCACGTAAAAACTGAACAACAGTACGTACATAGATGTTTCATACATCCAAAGCTATTTGCTAAAACTAAAATAAAATTACTGGAATGGACAGTGAATCCTGATAAACAAAGGCAAATCCCCAAAGCATGATCTGAGGCAAGTATAAAATGACCACTTACCATCTAATTCCAGCCAGAACAGAAACGAATGGACAATACTGGTCTAAATTCTTAAAGAATAGGGAGCATGAAGAAGAGTTTTCGTAGTATTTTTGAGTGATTCACATCAATGAGATGAGAGCTTGAAGAAGAATTTGACCTTTGCTTTCATTCAAGCAATCAATGATATGACTTAACGAGTGCTCCTGTCATCTTTGTCACTCCTATCATCTTTATTGCTCATTTGTGGAGTATACTGGCTGGTAGATGATGGAGAGTACCCAGGTTGGCTTGGTGAGTACCCCGCACTTGGACTGCATGAGAGAGAGAGATGAAAGAAGCATATCGGTGCCTATTATTTCAATAAAAAGCTTGCAAGAGTTATTTCAGGAACTATGATGGTTTTTCACTTTACCTGTATGGTGGCGAACTTGGGCTGTAGTCCGGACTCACTCCAGAGTTGTATGGACTAGAAAGAGAGAAAAAAAATGAAAATATTTAACACCCAAACTTTTGACCATGCAAACAACCCATAATCATTATCTTAAATGCTAGGGCTGCAGAAAGTTACACATACAGAAAAGCAAGCTACAGATGGTACTGGAAGAAGGGTAGAAAGAAGACCAAGAACACTATCTACAAAATGGTAAACTTACCTGCTGGGACTGTATGTTGGGCTTGATGGAGAATAAGATGGGGATGTTGGTGAATATGAAGGTGACGTTGGACTGCAACAGAAATGGGAAGGTTATAGCATATTAGAAGGCCTGAATATAAATAACAATAGTAATTGAAAATCAAGCACAAAACACTCATCAGGACAAGATGGGACAATTCAGCTAGCAGCTGCAGCCAAAGTCATAATTTGGAAATGTAAAGAACAATTCCAATCAGCAGCTACCATTTAAGCACATATGGTACAACAATAACAATCAGTAGTCGGAATATTTTGCAACCTGGCATACCTGTAATTCGGAGATGTAGGACTATATGGACTGGATGGGGACAATCTTGGACTGCTTGGTGAGTATGCCAGTGAAGGGCTATATTTAGCAGACTGAGGATTATAACTGGGAGATGTAGGGCTATAGCTAGGTGAGGTTGGGCTATAGCTTGGAGAAGTTGGACTGTAACCTGGTGATGTGGGGCTATAGGCTGGTGAGGTAGGGCTGTATGATGGAGATGTGGGGCTGTATGAGGGTGAGGTCGGGCTGTAGGAAGGTGAGGTCGGGCTGTAAGATGGAGAAGTCGGGCTGTAGGATGGAGAAGTCGGGCTGTAGGATGGAGAAGTGGGGCTGTATGCAGGTGAAGTGGGGCTGTACGCAGGTGAAGTGGGGCTGTAAGCTGGTGAAGTGGGGCTATAGCTCGGTGATGTTGGGCTGTAAGTGGGAGAAGTGGGGCTATAGCTGGGAGAGGTAGGGCTGTAGCTAGGAGATGTGGGGCTATAGCTGGGAGAGGTGGGCGAGTAAGATGGACTTGTAGGCGAATAGGCAGGACTGGTTGGACTATAACCCGGAGAACTAGGACTATAAGTAGGGGAAGTGGGGCTATAGCCGGGAGAGGTGGGACTATATCCAGGGGATGTAGGACTATATCCTGGGGATGATGGACTGTAGCCAGGAGATGATGGGCTGTAGCCTGGAGATGAAGCCGGAGAAAACGCCATTCCACCAACATAAGGAGAAAACTGAGCATCTGTAATGGGCGACAGTCGGAGATTTGGGCTCAGCAAATAACTTGGAGACATCAAGCCCTCATGATAGGGAGTTCCGGAGACTGGAGAGTGGGAAGGTGTCATGCCAAAATCCAAACCATCCATATAACTAGGTAGCTGGAGTTCAATAGCATTCTTCAACATCTCATCATTGAGATACAAGGCACAGTCCCCAGTGCCAATTGGTGCAAGCTGACCTAACATTATGTTTTCAGTAACACCCCTCAAATAATCTGTTTCAGCATACACTGCAGCATCAAGAAGAATGTCCACTGTTTCTTCAAACGAGCATCTCATCATCGGTCCAGTATCATTTCGATTGATGCCATGACGGGTGATGGCCATTAAATGGCCACGATAGGTCATTGTATCACACAGGATAGCCAAATGGCGGTAATTCACATAAGATCCGTCAAAAGATATAACAACCCGCAATTCATCCAGCAAGGACCGACGAACTGCCTCGATTCCGAGAACTTCAATAACTTCAATCAAGTGATTGCTTGTGGTCCTCCTTGAATCAACGTCTTCATGACACATAACCGCCAATAGATTGACACCTTCAGTATCCAACATCCATTCTTGTTCCGGCTTAAATCCGTCATTCTCATCAAACTTGTTTATCTTACACTGTTTGATAAACACTTTATTGATATCTGGGATACCTCGAAGAGCCATTTCTGTCAGCATATTACTCTCAATCTTCTTCAGGAAAACATCATCTTCAGCAGATTCGTCTTGCAGCTCCCCTTTCGGAGCTTCGTCATTCATGATACGGATGCGAAGTATCAATTTTTCAGCATTGTCATCATTGAATATACAAGTCAAATCATCATCGAATTCAAGGTTGATCTTCTCAGCAATGTCAGCCATACTCAACTTCTTATCCACCATCATTTCACGATTCAACTCTATGCGAAGCAACCAAGGGGAAATTTTTTCAGGGGCAACCTCTTCATCAGGCATTTCATAATAGGATCTGACAAAATCAACATCCTCTTCAATTATTGTGCTCATAGGATCTGGGTCATACCATACCTCCGTGGCTTGAGTTACACTTCGGAGAGTAGTGTATTCCAAAGCACATTGAACATTTTTTGCCCTCTCCTTAGTTCTACAAACTTCAGGCTTCAGGTACACTGAGAGAGATGGTGTTTTGATCCTCTTAGCTACATTAATGATTTCCCTCAACCTGGGAACACCAAGAGTGACATTCTTTGCACTGACACCAGCATAGTGGAAGGTGTTAAGAGTCATCTGTGTGGCAGGCTCACCAATAGATTGGGCAGCAACACATCCAATCATTTCCCCAGGTGCTACAAGCGACTGTAGGAAGCGTGACTCTATTTCACCAATAACCCACTCAAATGCTTCCCGAGTAAGCTTGTACTCCTCCAATACCCTCTTACTAGCAAATGTACTACGTAGCAAAATACTAAAGAAGAGGGTAGCATTCTTCTGGGCTTCGACACTCAACAAATCCTCACCCGGTACAACCTTTAGCCTCTCCTGGAGCTTATCAACAGCTTCCACAATTTCCATCGGATGCATATCAGAATGCCTTCGCGGGTCAATTTTAAAGATCTTCTGTGCATTCCATATAAGCCTCTTAAGGTTGACAGGCAACGGCCAAGAATTATCACCAGTGGTGGCAATCTCTGCTCCAAGTTGGTATCTATCAGCTTCAAGTTTTTGAACTTCGGCATCAAACACATTGCGGAACTCTCTGATGGTTTTCAAGTCTTCAATGTGTTCTTGCATCATGTAATCCGGGTTCCACTGTTCATCATCAAACTCGTACCTGAAAACTCGCTCAAATTCTGTTTTTTTCATTTTCAAAGAATCCAGCCTCTGTGATTCTATCCAGACAGAATCCATACCATCTTCCCCATACAGAAATTGGATAACATCACCCAAAGAGTTCCGTACTGTCCCATCATATTTGACCATAATATCTTCCATAGCCTTCACAAGTCGCCTCTGGATGTACCCAGTTTCAGAAGTCTTCACTGCAGTATCAATAAGACCTTCCCTACCACCCATGGCATGAAAAAAGAACTCTTGTGGGGTTAGCCCACGCAGGTACGAGTTCTCCACAAACCCACGACTTTCAGGCCCATAATCATCTTTGGTGAAATGGGGCAACGTCCGGTCTATGAACCCATATGGGATTCGCTTACCCTCAACATTCTGCTGCCCGACACAAGCAGTCATCTGTGATATGTTGATGAAACTACCTTTGGATCCTGCAGTAACCATAGCCTTGAGATTGTTGCTCTCAGATAGACTCTTTTGGGCACTACTTCCAGCATCATCACGGGCCCTATTCAATGTCTGAAAAACAGCAGATATATTTAAGTTAGATTTGTCATGAAGCAGCCAAAAAATGGAAAAGAAATTTGACTGCATACCTGGTTCACTTTGTTCTCAAATGAATCCATCATAGTACGTCCGGGTTCAGGTTCTAGCTCCCTTGCTTGAGCTTTCCTAATAAGTTCTTTCACTTCATTTTTTGCTTTAGAAATAGTTTCATTAATTGTTTCCATTGTTGCTGCATCAGCAATTGTATCTCCAATCCCAATGCTAAAACCATTCTGCAAAAGCCAATAATTAACCAGCCACTGCACATGACCCAGAAACTTGCGAGCTGCGTCTGGACCAACCTCTTCCCTGCACAGCCGAACACATTTTAACAATAGAAAGAAATAAGGAGTAATTAAAAAAAACATTTACAGAACCAAACAATATGATTTTATCTGTGATATTCAAACTTCCAACAGCAGAAGCAAAATCATGATTCTTTAGAGCAGATTGAAATAACTCATTGTTAGCATTATGAAAAAGAAAACTTTCCCCACAGTTATTTGCTTGGTATAGCTTCAAAAGAAAAGGAAAATGTCATTTTTGGAAAGTCTCAGTAAAAAAATGAAATGCCTCACCATAGTTCCACTGCAAATTAAAAACTCTTCGAGTTTAAATCAGACTAAATATACTATCACCTGAAAATCTGAGTGCAAAACTATATTTTTAACTTACATACCAAATAACATGTATAAGACTCCCAGTAGATGTCCCAAGAGTCTTTTTGCAAAGAGTTCCAGCAAGTAGCTCCCCCCTCTCAATTCTCACTTGAGTGTCCCCTGGAGTTATGAACCCAGTTTCTGACTCTAAGTGCCAGGCAGAAGTTCGTGTGAGATTTATCTGTTTTGGTATAATAAGATTGAAAACCTGTTTTCCAGTCCAATAAGGCCCTGGCTTCAAAATTGCAGGAGCAGGAATTTTCCCATCAAAATCCTCCCACCACATCAAGATGTTCATGAAAACATCCTGCAGAAGCCAGTTGAGATTAGACTCCCAAAATGTTCAATAGAAAATGATCAATAAAGCAAACACAATAATGCATCC